>NC_133234.1:4526597-4781597 GCF_040436345.1 Pagrus major
AGGTAACTGTGGCAACACTGGTAAGGACACACCAACACAGAGTATAAAAGCCTGCAACTCCCCTCCAGTTAGTTAGAACTGAAGAAGCCTCTTGGATGAGAGGTGAAACTTCTTCAAGAAATTGAAGTCCACTTGCACACGTCCAATTTTTTTGAGCAGTGTATATTGATAAAAGGACTTTTTTTTTAAACTGTTTAATGAATACTTTTCAACATAAAACTGTAGAAATATTGTCATCATTGTGATGCAATCTGATATCAATAAAAACATAAAATAACGTGTTCAGTACATGGTAACAGCAGCTGATTCAAGTTTGATCAAAATTTGTTTTGCCCTCCTGTAAAATCTGATATATTGCACTTGCCCCTTTCGCTCCAAATCCTCAGTATGTAACAGTAGAAAAAAAAAACTTTAAAAAAGCTGTCAAAAGGCTAACACAAACAAACATTACTGTTACCTGCATTGTTGGACTCTAAGATGCCTTGGAAAGTCTTCCCATAGTCATAGCCGCGCAGTCGCAGCTCTTTGTAGATGTCATTTGCTGTAAGCTTCATCTTGGGGTCACCGTTGTCTTGGCCAGCTTGATGACTTATCTGACGATGAAACAAATCGAGAGCTGCATCCTCCAGAATGCTCACCTTACCTGAAAATCACATGCAGAACATGAGGCAGAGATTTGTGGGAGGACTAAAGGATTTTCACATGTTCACTGATGAAAAGTGGAGCTACAAAGGAGCAATTTTAGTTTCTCTGTTGTTGATTAATGTCAATGCTATAGGACATTACACAACTTGCAGGTTATACGTTCCTAATGTAAAGTGACTCAACTTTAAAACATCGCTAGATGTAATCACCTATTTTAATGCAGGCCTTAAATGCACAGATGAGAATTAAAATGAAGACAGGATCATAACAGGTGGTCAGGACATCCACAGTTGAAAATCAGATACTGACAATAACACCACCTCACTTGCACAGATGACCAGAAACTTAAATTATGTTAGAATCATTCAGGGTTATCCAGGTTTCTTATGTTCCATATTATATCCCTCATGAGTAAGCCCAGGACAAATCACATAGAGACTCTAGTCCTTGTTAGGGTACCAATAGACAAATCATAAGATGCTGACGACAGGACATCGACCAGAAGTAGTGTTAGTGAAGTTGATTTAAGTTCAATTTAAAATAAACTATTAAATTAAAATAATTGTAATGAATAATTATGATATAAAGATCAATTCCCTCAGGGTTGTCAGTGGATGTCTGGCCTGTCTGGCACCAAAATGGCCAGAAATGGCCAGGTGTGTTTGCACTGTCAAACAGAATATGTACAAAACCTACATACCACTGACTGCCAGGTTCCCATTCTCTGAAACCTCAAACTTGTTGGTGGCAGGCATTAGACGCACCTCTAACTGGACAGAGCCTGAGAGGAACAGAAAGTTGAAAAGAGAAGACAGACAAATTGGCAAAAACAGATGAACGTTGAACTAGAAGTTAAGCTCCTCAGTCCATGACAGTCAAAGATGTTTAGCCACCCCACCCCGGTGCTCAAACCCCTGTTGCTCTTCACTCACCGGTCTTAGGCAGGATGGTGGCCCTATGGATGGTGACATCTTCAAAGGATACAGGGGTGTTTTCCATGACAACCCCCAGATTTCTCACCAAGGTACGCCAGGCCAGCACCAGGTAACCCGTCGCTGGGTAGAGGACACGCCCATCGATGCAGTGTCCAATCAGGTAAAAGTCTGTAGACTCTGGGCTTATGTCTGTTGTTGGTCAAGAAGATTTGGACACAGAGCACACCAAGAGGTCATATGCAATGGCAAAGCACTGTTTAACTATTTTTGTTTGACAGGCTATGACACACAAGGGTGGAACTGCTTTTCAACCCAGATTTACATCCTTACCGATGTTATAGACAGTGGCAGAATTAGATCCTCCTGAGCCAGAGGGAAAATCCTCTGCCTTGGGGACATCCCAAGTTTGGGCATGGTCCCACTGCACCAAGGGGGAGATCAGAGGGGTACCAACTGGTACAGGGTACTTCACTGCTGGGTAGAGCTTGTTAGCATCCACGTTGATGCTAAAGAAGTGCATTAAAAATAATAAGCTAATTATCAATTATTAGCAACCTGAATCTACCTAGAGTACTCAAAGTTGAGAGGTAAACAGCAGGCTTCACTGCAAAGACCATCCAGAAAAGGTCCTCCTGCAACTAGACCAATACACAGTAAATGCAGATAGAGTGAGATTTACTGACCCATTCATGTAGATTTTGCCAATGTTTGAGAGGAAGAACTCAAGGTTGTTGGTGTGGCCTCTCTTCATCAAGGGGAGGATGGAACATGTGGGCTTCAAGCCACGCTTCAGGATAGCCTGTGCAGAAAAAATGTATGAGAGTGGCTCCCAAAATTTTTTTAAACCATGGTAGCTCTAGTCAGCAGGCCAGAAGATGTCTGTCAGACGCGGCATCAACATAAGCCAATATTCTATGAGAGGAGAGATGGTGATTGACTATGCTTAATTAAAAGATACTGTTATGGTAAAACTAAAAAAATATTTGACAGGCCTTTTGAGGGTGCATAAGAAAGTGCATCGTCTTCTCACAAAAAGAAGGTCTTCAAATTGTAATACTGCTACTACTACTACTACTAAAATAATAATAATAATAATGATAATAATTCAAACTTTAATTGTCCATACACTCCTCAGATAATGGACATATTTGTTCATTTGCCACCTCTTGCCAAGCAACAACTGTAGTTTGATTATTTAAGATAATTATTTGATTCATTCAGATAATCAGTCATCTAAGTTATTTGGTAACACGCTACAGTTATTTAAGGATTCATTTTAAGAGTAAAATTCAAGAACATGTGTGCTCTGACCTCCCCAGGACACAGAACGGGGGTGGGCAATGGTTATTGCTTCCAGGGAACATAACCTCCTACCCATCTGTAGACTTAAGTCTTATTTCCTTGTTTGTTGGTGCCAGGAACTAATTCTGTCCATGCTAACATTTTCAACACCTTGCCTTCAACATCATGCCGCCTTTTAAACTCCAGGTTTCCAATCATTTATTGTTCTGTGTTGTGTTTGTGCTAGTTAGTGTTCTAGTGTGTTATTATGTTTTGTCCCTTGTGATTAGTTTAGTAGGCTTAACAAATCTGTAATATGTACACAGATCGGTGTGTTGGTTTTCTGTGAACTGATATTAAGTCACTGCACATCTGTGCAATCCTTTGTTACACTGTTCTCTGAATTTGAAGTTCATTTTCCCCAATTTGTGCATTGATAGGCCTATTCTTGACTGCATAAAGAATGGTTTATTGATATTATTAGGTTGACCACGCAATTATCTCGGTGGACGAATAATTAATGCGTGCTAGTGTGTTTCGGACATGTCCATTTTGCTAGTTAATAATTCTTATTAATGCCAAAATTCCCTAAATAAATATTGAGCTAAATTTTAATCTTACAGTATCTTGCTGAATTTCGACATGTAGCCAGAGCAGAGGATCAAACCACCAACGCTCTCATCAGAGAATGACCCACTCTACATCCTGAGCTACAGCCAACTGTAATATTTTAACATCTATCAGACAGGAGCGACTAGTGAATAGAGGGTGAAAGGGGGGTGTCCCACCATCCACCAAGATTGAAATTTACAGTAATCAAACTTATTGTTTTCAATTTAACATATAAAATGTGAAAATATACAATTTTTAGTTTGTTGTTTAAGTATAACGTTAAATGCCATAATAATCAACTACATTTTTTTGCCTTTCCCAATGGACACTGTCATGCAGTGCACACAGTTCACCGTCCTTTTTGTCCCACCTCCAGTTGCTAATTTAAGTAAATGAGTGTATTAAAAGGACAGTTTTTTCATCCTAAAACCAATTTAACAATAGGATCCATTAATAAATCTCTGAGAAGCCAGTCAAGGACTCAAATAATGATGTTTGCATCACTGCTGATGCAGCACGTATGCGTGTCAAAAGTCTAGCACACACAATCCACATTAATTCATTAAATGCACACATGGTGTTTTTCCATTACATTTGCTGGCCTGGCTCTACTCAGTTTGACTCAGCACATCAGCCCAGCATGGCAGGGATTTGCATTTCCATTACAATAAGGCTACCTGCTTAAAGGTTTGTCTCTAGGGACGTGCCTGTCTTGTGTACTGGTCACAGGAGTGGCTGTAAACACTCTTCCTCTCGGCAGCCCTATCAAAAAAAGCTGCAAACAAAGCTTTACTAATACGGTGGCAAACACATTTAATTTCCTATAAATTCTTCACAATAAAACTCCTCTATTTAGTTATTACAAAGCTTTTATGATGAAGCAGCTAAATCAGGAAATGTTATGTTTTCATCAACAGCCTAACTTAACATGACTCCGGAAACAGCTAAAAGCAAACACAATGAAAGAATAAAAACAGCAGATATCAGAAAGTATAAACAGGGACATTGGAGATAGCCTAAACTAAATCCGCCTTTCTGTCAGGTTTCGTGCACAGACCTGAGGTGAGTCTCGCAGCACAACACAGGCTTGTTTTATGGAGAGTCTATGGGGGTCACCACTGGTGGGTCATGGTCACGAGATGTTTGATAAAGTGCTAAAACTCCTGCTTTTCTGATGGAATGGTCCATCAGCAACTTGCTGAGCATACCTGCAGTAAAGCATGAGGTGCTATCTCCACCACCACAGCGTTTTCAGGCACCAGACTGAGAGCCTCCTGGAACAGCACAGGGCTCACTAGGTTGTTGACATGGTAGTCAGCCGAGCTGTACAGAGCCAGTGGAGAGTCCCATTCAGACTGAGGGATACTGGTGCTCACCCAACGGGATGAACGCTGCCGTGGCTCCTTTATCACCTGCACGCAGGATGGCATTTTAAATCATCTATTAATATTCAAACATATGCCACAAATTATTTTAACTGATCTGCATTTAATAACTTGGTTTACATAGTAATAATAATGTTGCTATGGATCTGACAGAGTGCGGCGAAGACAGAGGAAGATTCTAGATATAAAGGGGGCCAAACTTAGTTAGACTCTGATGAGATGATGATGAAGAATTTCATTAAATAATTACCAATATTATGTATGTAATGTAGTGCCTTTCATTTGGACTATTACTACATCAAATCAAGGTGGGATTGTATAATTTTAACAGCAGGGGTCACTGTTGCATATGGTTTAAACACATCAGAGCTACATACCTTCTTCAGAGCAGCCAGCAAGGTTGGAGCAATGGAGGCCATGTAGTAGGAATGGAAAGCAACACCAGCGCTGCGCACCTCTTTTGCAAACACTCCCTGCTCTTTCAGCTCCAACACAAATTTACCAATTGCATCCTGATGAAAAACACACATCTGTCAAGTCCCATCACTGGGAAAAAATTGACTGGTAAAGGTCAATGTAATCATAGCCCATTTCACACATGCACTGCAACTCTGAGTTTATCCAGAGTTTATCCTGAGGAGCTTGTATGTGTGAACACAAATGTCTGTACTTACTGTACTTATTATTGTCAAGAGTGAATTAGCAGCAAGCAAGTTGGTGTGTCGACAACATGTAATTATCTGTGTAAGCACTGGTTTAGTCAGCTGTAACACGTACTCAAACAAGCGTTAAAACTGCTTATTAGTTATGCATCTGCCCAGAATATTTCCTCACTCGGTCTCTCGTGCTTCCATATGGCCTATTCACACTGCTGCTGGATACAGTTCCAAAATGCTGCAGCTTTCTTTCTACAGTAGGATCTTCATGCACGGTGTTGGTGCTTTGTAATCTTCTCTGCTTCCATTTATATTACTTTCCACTCTTTCGTTAGTATTGCAGATACATCAATGACAAAACAGTCATCATTACAGAGAAATTTGATGTGTGAACACATCTGACAATCTCCTGTTGTTTGCTGCATGTGTGAACAAGCAAATGTGGACAATATCTGATTCGATTCTCTGGATATTGTCCAGAGTTCATACGTGAAAGGGGCTCATGTTTACATTTGATAATAGAGTTGCTATGTTTGTACAACCTGACACTTCTTCACCCTCTTCTCCTCCCCCTGATGTGTTCTTTCACAAAAAAGCACTGGTAACATTAAAATCCTGCTCATTACCTTCCCTTCCCTTCTCTTCTCTCGTGTAAATCAGGTTCCTTGTTGTTGGACAGTCTAAAATTCAGGTTATCTGTGTGTTAACAGTGCTGTCTAAGACACAGGGCCCTGTTTAGACTTTCTATAGTACATGGTCTAAAGCACAAGGGGCTAGTGTGTTTCGGACGTGTCCATTTTGCTAGTTAAACGGCGGATAATCTAGGCACAAAGTGAGGCGCACCGCGCAAAGGTGGTGTTTTTTGACTCTGAATTAGTCATGGGTGTGTTTTGGGTGGAACAATAATGAACGCATTCTGAGTAGGGGTGGGCGATATGGGCCACCCCTAATTCCGAGTAGCTACTGTCTCCCATTCCCTATTAGAGCCAGGTGCGCCAGGACCTATAGTATATTTAACAGCAGCACTCGTCTTTAGTGAGGGACAGGGATGTGGTTTCACAATAATCTGTCCCATCAACAAATCTGTTTGACAGCATATGAAAAAATACACTGATACTGAGGAGGAGGATCGCTGCTGCATGTCCCTCTGTGTGTGCACGCATGCGAATCTCAGTCCGTGGATCAGGCAGGACGAATCAGAAAAAGTATCATCCTGATCAATAATGGGTGGAATGAGAGGGGTGAAGTACATCCTTAATGAGGAAAATATTCATGAGCCTACCTGCAGTGATCCTTCTGCAGCAGAAACGATATGTGTATCTCTACAATAATTTGTGCATTTGCACAAGAGGGACAGCTGATAAAACTTCATTGATTATTTAAATCTCCTGACCCGCCAACAGGATTGGTTAGTATTTCATGTTAATTAATAGTTCTGTGTTCTTCTACACATCAGAAGGTCACACACACACAGTCCAGATTCAGACAGTAAAATAGTTTGTTGTGAAGCAGCTTTCCTAAATCCTTGAATCCTGTCTAAACATATTTATTCTAGAAACTAAAAGTTTAATTCTGTTTCCTTTGTAGAGTTTTTAGTTTTGCTCATTAAATGTGCCATGGTATTTGTTACAGTGACAGTAATGCATGCATGGAAATGTTTAAAATAACTGAAAGCAGCCTCTCAAATCATAAAATCAGAGCGTATGCATGTTGTGAACACACATATGTAGGCGCATCTTACTATCTGAATAATGTGCTCTTTAAATAGCAGAGAACATACAGACTTAAGATCAGCTTTTTGTTGTTGCTGGTGCTTTCTACCGCCTCAAGATAGCAATTCACTATCTGTGCACCTAAACAAACCTCACTTTAAGACCAAGGGGCGCACAGGTGGGCACAAGTACATTTGCTATTTACACAATGTGGATGCTGTGAAAATGACAACTGTGTTGGTCTGAAACTAGCAATTACACTTGCGCTGCACTCCGCTTTGCGCTAAGTGTAAGATAGAGCCCATAGTGTCATAGAATGTTTGACCTGAGGACCGGAGATTGTTACTGTGTCCTCAGCGTTGTGGCAGGCTGGGACCACTCCCTGAGGGCACTGAGTCAGGCATTCCTCCCAAGTCAGCCCTGGAACACAGACAGCAAGCACAAAGGAAAAACATGCACAGAAACTAAATAACTGAAAACAAACAATAAAAACTACAAACAGAGTAAAATCAGAGTTGGAAAAACTGTCATAGTTTTGCACATCGGTATGTTGGGATTTCTTGTCCTCTCGAATAGAGGATACATGACAGAATGGGATCTATCAAGCACTGTGTCTGTCTTGCACACTGACCTGTGCTCTGCTGACCTCTGTTATTGTTATCAACCAGTAACAATATTGGGGAAATTGGTATCAAACAGACCACATTTTAATTGTTTTTATTTTACTGACAATATGCTATCAAGATTCCGCATGTGGCTCTGCTGCATTATTAAGAGCAAGGTAGGTTTCTTCACATTTTAGATTTGTCTGATATGTGTGGTCACCACCAACTTTTCTTTTTTCCCTGTCAAGTCTGATCATCTTGTACCTATCATATGATCTGCTTGATAGCCTTGTGAGTGCAGAGCATGCGTTTCTTTTTAATTCCCAAATTAACTGATTCATGGGCCTTTTTCAGAGCAGAATTAAAATTAATGATGTTGTTTGTTTGATGAGTCAAATTGACCACTGAGAAAGAGGTATTTTAGACATTTATGTTAGATTTTATGTGAGATGTCTGAGTAAATGAAGGAGTGATTTTGGAAAGGAATTCAAAATCATACAATACAATTAACATTCACCATCCCTGAATAACAGACACACAGTAGTTGACTCATTGAGATTTTAGTTAGTGTTGTGTATAATCATTTCCCAATATAATTGGCAAGTGTACAGACACATCTAGGAACCCATTGAATTGCGGGATTGTTAGCAAAACATAGTGTCCAAGTGTGGCAAGTACACAACTTTTCGCTACTAAAGTAAACGCATTTTGGCTTATTGCTAGTTAAAAATCTGCATGAAGGCCACTTAGCTCCTTAATAAATGATTTAATAGTGAATAGTGATCCTCTAAGGATAAGGATCATTATGTTATTTGTGGTTTACAGACTTCAACAGAAACATATCTTGATTATAATCTGAAAATAAGTAAATAATCAGATGAATCAGGTTTTAAGTTTCAATCTAACAATTGTGTTTTGAGTAGCAGGAAGACATTTATCATTGCAGTTTACAGACAATGAGGAAAGTGAAGAGAAAAGGGGATGAAAACCAAAAATGAGGTGCTGATTTTGAATAATCCCACGTAAAGGGGTAAGGAAAAATGTCTGATTTACAAAGTAAACACACAATAAATTCTTGGCTTGTTTATATAAAAAAAACAAACAATAATAATCTATATCTCTCCAGAAAAAAAAAAGCTAGCCTGGCCGATATAATCTTCATTTTCAGTGATTCAGATGTCTGTGATGTCTCTGAAACAGTATATCCTTGTTAAAACCCTTTGTGGACACAGAAATCTAAAACTATTAAACCCTCCTTCACACACTGATAAGAACTTCACTCGTCTCATCTGGATGACAGACATAGAAATTACATACTTAGACTCTGAAGGTTTTCATTCCAAACAAGCACACTTCACAATGAATTCCTTCTCTCAATACAATGTGCTTATTCCATGAACACCAGCTGTTTGATATGGTGATGAATCACTGCTCTCTCTTACCAACTGCAGCCATTCCTCCAGGAGGGAGATTTGCCTCCTTGATGCAGCTGCCTCTCCAGTAGGCAGCAAGGATGGCCTCACTGTGGCTAAGGGAACCATCAGCGTAGCCACAGGCCAGCTCCCCCACTGAGTGCCCTATGATGCCATCAGGCTGCAGACCCAGCTTCGTGAGCAGATCGATCTCAGCTATCTGTAAGAAGGTGAGCCACAGAACACACATAGGCTTATTTCCATTTTTGTTTGACCTCTTTGTGTTTTATCATAACCTCAGCTCAAATCAAATGTGTAACCAGCTGTGTATGCTCTATACTTATTTTATTAGTAAGCAAAGTCAGCACTGAACTATGCACTATGTACTATGAGCTATGCTCCACTGCATGTCACCCCCTCCCTCTCTTTGAATTAAAATAATTGCTGCTTGACTTCCGGTCTGAGAGGTGCCATGTGAGGACGTACGTCTCTGAGCTCCCCACTAGATCCATATTTTGACACGTTTTCTGTTTCTTCCAACCCCGCTTTGAGTAAGTGAATTTTAGGAATAGGTTATCTAATTTAACATTATGGCTTTGGTTGTTTTAATGTACAACAGTTTCTAGGAGTCTAGCACTCAGTATTATTACAGTAAAGTAAGATTTATTTATTATTTAATCTATGATTCATGATTGCATGTCTATTTCTAATCTGATTTTGCTTTACATTAATTCGGTTTTATGTTGTTTATTGGCAAGTCATTGTTATTGCTGCCTAGTGAAGCGATCCGCGGGGACATCAACAACTTGGATTTATATAGCAATGGAGGTGGCAAAAAGTGTGCTCTCCTAGGCGTCATATTGGCAGACCAAAACAGACCCCCAATATACCGCGGTCTGTCTAAATTCGCGGACCTAGCCGCAAAAAGGACAGCCAAATTGGCGGATTGCTGTCCAGTATAAAAACGCTTAATCATATTTAGACCAGCATGCTAACAACATAGCAGCTTCTCCTTTTGACAAACTGATCAGCAAAGTTTCCCAATACATCACACACACGGACCATGGAGTGACACTGCCGCACAAACCTGAAGCGTTTCGCTGCACCACCTGATTTGATCTGAATGAACCCTTAAAGTGTGGACAGATGAAGCAACAGCAGCCTTACAGGACTGTTTTGAGTGTACAGACTGGCAAATGTTCAGAGATGCTGCCACTCAGGACAACATCACTCTGGAAGAATATACCTCTTCAGTGACATCATATATCAGAAAATGTGTTGATGACATAGTGATCATGGAGACAGTAAGATCATTCCCCAACCAGAAGGCCTGGAGGTGAGGTGAGGGCTCTTTTCAGAGCCAAAAAGCTGCCTTTCGGTCAGGTGACATGAAAGGATCCAACACTGCCAGAGCAAGACTGAAAGCTGGGCAGGGGATTCAAAATGTCACAGGCTACAAAATATTATCTCTTTGTGATTGCAGGGCCCCTGACCTTGAATAAAAATCCGTTTCAGACATTTGAGTAAAAAGTTTGAGTAAAAAAACCCTTGATATAGGCAAAACTTGTTTGCAGGGGGCATTAGCAAGCCATTTTTCCATGTACATGGCCAGGAACCATAAAACATGTAACTTTTCATCACATGTGAGCAAAGTTTTCAAGCATGTTTAGGCCCTCAAAAATGTGATACATTTTTGTTAAGACTAATTTCTTGCATTTCAACAGGGTCCTAACTAGGGTCAGCCCTTGTGCCCCAAATATTTACTCTACCTGTATTGCAGCGAGGCTAACAAAGGCATGAACAGTATCTTCAAAAGTGGCATCGTCTGCCTCCATGAGTAGGCGAGACACAACCAGGCCGGTGTCCTTCAGGGCTGCATCTGACTGCAGGATGGACTCTCTGAAGTCTGGCAGCTGCATGAGACTGCGGCCCATACCTGCCCATTGTGTTCCCATACCTGTCATGGATACAACAGTCACACACCTTAATCAAGCAATACACTGTTCACTGAAAAGATCTGTCTGAGGAGATGTGAATTTTTTCAACAATCCCATTCCAAAACTTAATCCAAAGATTAGTCATTGTTTGAGCGGGCAGTATTTGCAGTGGTGTCCAAGATGATTGCTCGATTCTACTCAAGTTGGTTCACCCAAATTACAAATTCTTAATTATGACTGTTGGTATCTTTTAATGAAGATAATTTTAGCTTTATTTGTCCAGGTTTTTAGATATCTTTCTCTGAGATTTCTCCTTCCCCCAAAAGCAATGGAGGTGATGGAATTGTATTTTTGTTACTCAACATTGAAACATGACATTTAAAAAATCAACAGCAACATCAATTCTGGATAATCCGGAAAGTAATCTGTGAAGTCTGAACCATTTATATTGGCAATTCTGCCCACAGAAAAGGTCCTTAGAAAAAGTGAAATCATCTTGCTCTATAGATAATAATAAGCATTTCAGTGTTTCCCCTAGGATGGAACTGTAGCAGCAGAGTCATAGGAGTCATATGCGTGCAAATCTGTTTTTGTACATTGGCAACGTGCGGCATTTACATCCACTGATACTGAACTGTCATTCATTCTTACAATTATTCATACTTAACTCTCCTTTTTTGTAGAATTAACTTGCATCACCAGTGTTGTATTATCAGTTAGTGCTAATCAATTGAATTTTAAGAACATTTTTAGTGATAAAATAACCTAACTTTATGATGATCCTTTATGAATCCTGTTTAAATAATCATTAATATTTCTGAGGGAATCTGTCAACTGTCTTTGATTGACAGCTGTTCCCCACATATTTCTATCAATGACTACATTTGTTGTAATGTTACTGTGCAACACTCACGTGAAGCTGCAGGAGTGTTTTTTTACCCTTTTCTGAAAATGATGATCCTGACTGTGTTCAACATTGCTTGCTTCAGTGTTGACATCAACTCAATGCCTGTTGATCTGATTGTTGAGCTGACATATTCAGGTAAGTCTAAGCGATAACTGTAAGAGGTAAAATGCATAAAAAAATAAATCTCCCTCTCCTCCTCTCCCTTGTCATCCTCCTCTCCTCTCGAAAAAATAAATTAAAAAAATAAATTCAGCAGTGGTGGTCACATTTCACCAGCAGAGGTGCGCCACTGCTAGATGCCTATAGGGGAAACTCTGGCAAACCCTTTTTTCTTAAAACTGAAATCTGTTGTTTTGTCTGATTGTTTATTTGTTTGATGACTAACCTGAACAGATGTACCAGAGTGGCCTGGCAGTGGCCTGCACCTGCTGCACCTCAATGACGTCAATCTGAGAGCCAATCAGAGTGTAGCCTCGGTAGGGCATGCTGGCAGTAGGAAATCCTGCCACCTCATTAAGCAAAGACAGGAAGCTGTCATCTGCAGTGTGTTCCTTCCCCTTTTGAAGCATGGTGTTTACTGCAGCCTCTGTACGGCCACAAGCCTGAAGCACTCTGGAAACCATCCTGGGTGGTGCAGTGACATCTGCTGATTTCTCGGCTGGACGAAGGATCACATGAACATTGGAACCTCCAAATCCAAAGGAGTTGATGCCTACAATGCCACGTTGAATAGGAGTAGGCCGGTCAACGACTTGAACCCTACCATCAGTGAGGGCGGGAATGTTTGGGTTAGGACTGTTGAAGTGCAGGTTGGGAGCCCAGACCCCTTTCTCCAAAGAAAGCAACACCTTTGTGTAGGATGAAAAATAACCAATAAAATAAAAACAAATATGATGAGATCATTTTAATTTGAAATATCTAAAACAGCTCATTATCAATTCCTTCTCATTCGTTCATTTGGTGTCAAAGATGCCCAGCCTCCTTCCTTTTTGAAAATGATAGACATACTGCAGTGAAGACAAGTGTAATTAATTTCTCATAGATGTACATTATCTCATACAGTATGATATGTAGTATACATCATATAGTATATGTGCAAATAGGAATTGAATTCAGGGCTGATAGTGGAAAAAAATCCTAAGCTTGAACTTTTTTCCGTGCCCCGGAAGGTGGGGAGGGGTGGGGGGTGCTATGTATGCGGCACCATTTTAACACATAACATATATAAAAAATTTTGAAACTAACCCTTTTAACTATCTTGCCACTTATCTGCCATATTGTCACATTGCTTTTATCATACTCTGACTATAGATTATACTAAAGCAATACAAAAAAAGGTCAGTAGGTGGCAATAGTACTCCAAAGTAGAAAAAGATTTGATAAGTACCCTAACCAGAGGGCAACTTTATCCTCCTCCTTTTTTTATTCCTCGCACAACCACTGTCACTTTTATTGTGTGCACAACCAAGCGCAACATCAAAAATGTCTTCCAGGAGGAAGAAAGTGTACATTATTATCCCCAACTGTATAATTATTTTAGCACAAAGATACAGAAAAGACACAGAGTTCTCGCAAAGATTAGAAAGGCAGTGGGGTGCAGCCAGCCACTGTTCTAGTGTGGACATTCAAGAGGTAGAAAAAGATTGTGACTGCATTTATGGTCTAAAAAACAATAAATATTAAGCTTCAAATTAAAGAAAAAGAAAGTAAAAGAGCAGCTAATAACAGGCGACTTTCACCTTCGCCAGGGCAGCCATACCAGAGGCCGGTTCTGGATGGCCCATGTTAGACTTGGTGGAGCCAATAAGCAGAGGCTCTCGCTGTGATTGACAAAACACATTGACAATGCCATTCACTTCCTGTGGGTCGCCAACCTGCAAGCAGAGAGCAGAGATGATGCAGAGACATTCCTGGTTAGTGATGTTAGATGAGTGTGTGAAGATGACCTTTTCATTTTCAGATTTAAAAAAGCAGCATGTATTCATGAATGCCTGTTATCTGTTATTAGCTATCCAAACTAGACTGCTGTATGCACTGACCTTTGTTCCCGTGCCATGGGCTTCAATATATTCAACCTGCTCAGGCATTATATTCGCCTCCTGGTAGAGAGAACAAACCAGCCTCTGCTGCATCTCACCTGAAGGAAACGTTACACCTGAGGGACCAATAGCAGTGTGTGAGGACAAGTATCGTATGCCATGCCATAACTGTTAGTTAACTGCTACTGCACTTTCACGAAGACAGTTGATATTTTTGCTCAACTCTTCTACTGTCAGATAGCTTTTTCTGAGGTGCACCTGAATTACAATGATGTTAAAAGAATATGTGCAAATTGAGATTCTTTCACCTGTTGTTGCCTGAAGAAAACAAGGGTTATCAAATTAGAAAATTATTTAATTACAAATGAGTCCAACTTCATACACTTTTGAAACACTGTGAAATGTGTCATCAAGATAACAAGAATAATCCACAGGTCTATTAGAGAGCTGAAATAACTGATTGATAAATGGATATAAAAAATCAGTCTAAAATGATATTGCCAACTGATTCAGGTTCCTTACTTAAAAACAGTAGAAATGCCATAATCTAAAGATATTATTAATAATACATTATACAATAGATATGACTACTTTATGTTGTAATTTGTCGATGAGTTGCCAATTCTAGATGCTATACATATTTACTGGTTTGTGTAATACTAAAGCACTGCAACAGATAAGTGTAAAATCTTTATCTATTAGGGATACAGGAGACAAAAGTAAATTAGCTACCTTACAAGACATGGATAGACAGCTGAAGGACTGCACCAGAACAATGGCCATTTTTATTTTTTTTCTTCTGCCCTTTTATAATCATTTATAATTAGAGAATTTTAAATTCAAGCATTTAATAATGTAGCATTTGATCCAGAATGTCACGTCAGACTATAATGACCAAATTTCTTACACAGAGATATTGTGTTGTGATATTATGTCATTTATCTTTCTTGACCAACTCTTACATTATGTGAAATTTTGCTAGTTGATGCAGTGTTCTTGTGTCACAGCATGAGTTTAGAGCTTGCAGGCCTTTAGTGTACCTCCTTACCCTGCTCTTTGTATCCATCTGTGTTGTTGCCAGCATTGACCACTGTGGCATACACCCTTTTAGCCACTGACTGCTTGGTCAGTAGTACTGCCACTGCTGCCTCAGAACGGCAGTATCCATTTCCTGGTCAAAAGAAGGTACAAACTTCATATTGGTATTCACACACACACACATGGACGCAGACTGCATCAAAAAGTATAAATAATGCACATAATGCACAGTTAAATCAAAATTACTCCAAGATTGTGATGAAGAAATACACATTGGGACATTTTGGTTTCACCACCTTGATCTTGCCATTTGCCAACTACTGTACGTCTCCCATCTGCCTCCTGCCCCCTCCCAAGACCCTTTGATCCTATCAACTATATATTACTGCAGGCCTGAATGTAAATGCCCCCGTCCTGTCTATTGTTACTTGTATTTGCATTACATCTGATGGAGCAGATGCTTCTTTATGTCTTTGTTTTTATTTGTAATTATATTCCAACTGATCAACTTCCTTTTTTAAGCACTAACTGATCACTGCTTTACTGTATATATATGCCTCCATTTCATTTGCTCGGGGTCAGCTCAAA
Organism: Pagrus major; assembly: GCF_040436345.1. NCBI lineage: Eukaryota > Metazoa > Chordata > Actinopteri > Spariformes > Sparidae > Pagrus > Pagrus major. The sequence goes on from NC_133234.1 coordinate 4,542,350, forward strand.
CTTTTTCATTTAGGTCAGTGTACTTCAAGGTCAATTCAGCACGGTTGATGTGAGGATGGATCGGCTGGAGGGACAGATGAGCGACTAACTGCATTCTCTGGTTGTGCCTGTGTTTTGGTTGTGGTTGGTTTATAAAACTACAGGCCAGTGGTGGTGCTGATACAATGAAATTGCCAGCTGTACTCCCCGGTAAACACATCGACCTCTTAAGCTCGCAGCTGTGTCTCGGGGATAGGAAGAATGGGAAGACTGGGTGTTCGCAGGGTGGGCTGCCCCTCCACACACACAGAGCTTGGACCAAGCAGTACTACCATTACTTGGTTTCAGCAAGGCAGGGTTTTCCACCAGGCTGCTTGTTGAGGGGCAGCCCGTCCTTCTGACACCAGGCCTGTTTGCTCTCTCTAGCAAAGAGACATTGCAGCAGCGCAGAGTTACTCCGGAGGAGAAGTGTAACCTGAGAAGAACAACAGCCGGTTAGGAGGGACTGCCACAGCCTAAGAGGTCAGTGTGTTCACAAGGGAAACTTCAGGTAATAATCCCCTATATTAGCACATACATTAGCTGTGTGTTATGTAAACCAACTGTAAGAAAAATACACATAAGCTACAAATAATATACCCTGTAAGTCTGGCAATAACTGTTTCCAAAACCCATTTACAAAACTTACCAACTGATGAGGCAACAACCAATCACAGCAGAGCACACAGCAGAATGTCCTGCCCCCATCCATTCTAGCATCAACCATGACAAATTGACCCAGAAGTGTATTGACCTAAATGAAAAAGTGTTTTGTGAGATCTGAGATCTGGCATCTCACATCTTTTTTCTTTTCTGTTTCCCCTTCTTTTTTTCCCCATGTCCCTTCCCAGGCTCTGTAGATAAATAATGTATGTTAAATAACAATTTATTCCATTTAATGATAATGATAAAAATCATCAGCCAACAAGTTAAGGTCCAGCACCACAAAGATCAATGGGCCTCATGCATGAATGTTTTCTTATTTTCTCTCCTATTTTTTCTTGCACAAAGTAATGAGAGGGAAATAAGAAAATCCCATGTGGGATTTGAGAAATGTGCTGACAGCAATGTCTGTACTTACCTACCTGAGAATGATGATGTTAACTTTAGATCTTAATTTGCATGCATGTGCCAGGCAATTTGTAATGGGCATAGGGAAACGCCCCAATAAACCTGTATAAGAGCAGCAGGCTTAAGTGCCATGTGGACAGCAAACATTTCTTCAGTATAGATAGAAATTTTACTGAATAAAGTTTGGTTAAGATAAAAAATAATCTTATTTGTGTGTCTGCAGTGAGGTTCTAGGCAGAGACAAGCACATGGGAAAAAAGTGTTATTGCACCATCATCTCTCAGAGGACCACCAACATGTGAGTTTAGCACTCAATGCTATTGATCATCAGAAATGAGTCTACCAAAAAGGCAACAGGATCAGTTTGAAATATGTCGGAGTAACTGTATAGTCTGTGGGAGCAGCCTAAGTTAGCTTTTAGATAAAAAGCTGCATGGGACAGACTGCACACTTTCAACTTCTCAGTGAGATAACCAACTCCTTTTCCCTCATTATTGTTATTAGGTTCCCTCTCAACATTGGGTTTAAAGCTGAAATATTGCCAAAAAGGCGCTTTTGCTTTTTGTCTCATCAGTCAACTCTAGACTCTAGTCACAGCAGCAAGCCTAAACCCTGTATAAAATAAATGCCATTACAATTTTCTGCCGGCTCGGTGGTCGGCATGAAGCTGGACCCTCTGGTGACAGTGGCAGAGAGGAGAACTCTCAACAAACTGCAGGGCATCCTGGATAATGCCAACCACCCTCTGCACACTGTCATTAGCAGCCAGAGGAGCCGGTTCAGCGACAGGCTGCTCCTTCCAAAGAGCCGGACAAACAGACTAAAAAACTCCTTTGTCCCCCGTGCCATATATATATACATATATATATATATATATATATATATATATATATATATATATATATATACACACACACACACATACATACACAAGTGTGTGTATATAATATATTTTAACTGTATTCTTACAGTGTTTTTTATACTTATTTATTTATATGTATACTTTATTTATATGTATACTTTTATACTGTGTGTGTAACAGTGCTGTGAGTGACATGGAGCTTCAATTTCCCTGAGGGAACCTCCCAAAAGGATTAATAAAGTCGTCTGAGTCACCTGTCCAGGATGCTATCGCGAAGCTCTCTCCACCTCGGATATGCTTGTCCAATGTTTACACGTGATTTATTCCGTCTATTGTCACTCTCCCTTTTAGACTCTCGTTTCTCTACATCAGTCTTCCTTTTTTTGGCTTGCTTAGCCATGTACGCTTTTGTTGGTAATGCTGGGATAGCGGCTTTTCCTGCCAGGACGTCCGCCGTTGCACCTTCACCACCGATGAAAGGTGAACGAGCATCGACTTTGGTCGAGCAACCAATAGGAACGCCCAAAACAGCTTGCTCTGTAAAATGAACTGTGATTGGCTGAACACTACCGTCACGGCATTGATTTTTTAAAGCCTGAATACAGAGCCAAGAGGAGACACAGAAGTCCAGTGTTCTGTCATAACACTATGAATTACAATATGCTGAAAGGTTATTATTGATTTTTGACCAAATGACGCCTAAAATACACACCCCAGCTTTAAGTATAGGCCTTGGTCATTGCACATTGTAATAAAAGAGATCTGCTTGAATTTCAATAAGGTGAAATGAGTTGCTGTCGGGTATCAACGCCTGTGGTCAAGTCCCACAGAACCATCAACCTCCTATGTGTGTTTGTGTATGTTCCATGATTATTAATATTTCACAGCACTAAATGCAAGTTGGCTTTGTGTGTATTGTCTTACGTATGTGTGGTCCAAGGCACTCTTCAATTTTGATATTAAGAATAAGCAAGAAGTATACAAGTATTGATGAATGGCACGTTTCTTAAATCGTTTGCACATTTTAAGATCAAATCTGTGTGTACACACACAATTCATGTAACCTGACAGGCCAGATGGTTTCTTACACAGAATCATCTGGAAAGATATAACTAGAAACTGTTTGGAAAAGGGTAGGTGATTTGGTGAACAATCTGTCTATAAACATAACCTGACTACTTAGTGAAGAGCAAAAACATATATTCCATCAAGGAAAGCCTCCTGTGCTGTTCCTAGCTCTTCCTTCAATGAAATATCCTTTTCAGTACTAATACAACTGATACTACAGCAGCTACCCTGCCCTCTTGAGGAGCTGCCATTGTTGTTTTTCAAACAAACAATCGCTTCTCTTGCTCACCTCAATCAAGCCAGTACCTGCCATCTATAACTCCCATTAGATCCTCAAAAAACACTGATTGGTTAAATGTGTGTGTGTTCAGTCAGCTTGAAGCCAAATTATCACATGATCCTGCATATCCAGAAGCTTTGGAAGGTAACACTTTACGCATGAGGCCCATTATACTTACCCTGAGCCACAGATGTGAAAACAAAATTCTTGCCTGAATGTATTTTAGGCTTGTATTAGATAGGGAGAGATGGTGAAGAGATGACAGGAAACAAGGGACAGGGAGATGCACCAAAGGCCCTCAGCTGGATTTGACCAGGGGACATTGCTGATCATGGTTGACATCTCAAACCACAAAGCCAGAGGAGCACAGTGCAACTTTCTTTTACCTGATGAGTCAAAGGATTTGCAAGTCCCTTCAGGACTGAGCATGCCCAGTTTCATGAACTGCACTGAGGTGTTCGGTTTGAGCAGCAGGTTGACTCCCCCCACTAGAGCAGCATCACACTGGCCTTGGCGAATGGCATGGAAGGCATTTTCTAAAGCCAGCAAACTGGAGGAACAGGCTGTGTCAATGGCAATGCTGGGGCCTGGAGAAGGAGAAGAGAGGAAAGGAGACTGGATTAGAACTACAAACAACATCTGCAGAAAACAATAGTAAATACTCGATGTCATTCAAAATGTGGAATGATTCAAATTGACTACATTACATTCACTTTAAACTAGAAAGCAGTCCAGCAGCACTAACTATGGCTGAACAATGCTTTATATTAATCTAATGAGAGCACACATTTAGTTTTTATTTCGGTCTACATCCATGTCTGCTTGAAAATACATACAGTGATAGCCATATTATCAGTAATACTGGTACTGGAATTCTGTCAGCTATGCATGAGGATTATTTGTACAAAATTGATTGGAACTGCAATGACTCAGAAGCAAGTTCATACAGAGTGTAGTTAAGTCCGAACAGTACATCACCTCTCTCGCCTCCTTCCATGACATCTTTTAACTATAAAGCAAGGAATCTCTGCCTGTCTGAATTTGTGTCCTTTGCATATCTCAAGAACCATTCATCCAATCTACTTCGCTCTTGGGTGGTTTGTTACTGAGGAACCAAGAAAGCATAAAGTGTCACACTTGGTGCCATTTGGACACGCAACACATTCAATGTGAATACATTTTAAATAAACAGCAAACACTGCACTGTTCAGCAGAAGGGCGGGGCTGACGGCTCAACTCAGATTACTTTTCATTACCCTCAGTGTGGAGTGTGAAGTAGCTTAGATGAACGGTTCTCGAGAAAGAAAGCAAGACAAGAGGCCAAGCAATCAAACATGTACATGCTTTCATACTTTACTTTTATACCATTTATCTATCCATTCCATTTTGTATTCTGTTGGTTGCATCTTATGTCTGCATGCTTCATTCCAGTTGAATGTTTGCATCATTCATGCTTTTGCACTTTTGTTTTGACAATAACATCCCTGTTATTTCTTATCTTACCATATTTACTGGAATGGTCAAATTAACTTTTGCAGGATTAATCAATGCTTTAATTCCAAAACATAGTTAGCAGTTTATGAGTGGTTAGAACCATCGCTATTCCAATACAAGCAGATTATTGCAATAGTTTAGGTCACTTCTGGGTATTAAATAAGGCAACAACAAAACATTTACAACAGGAAAAAAGAACAGTTTTAACAGTTTGTATTTTCAAACTAGTATACAAGTATTTAGTAGTGTGAACGAATGTTACTAACAGTGAGTATGTTCCCTGAGTCTAGAAATGCTATTTTCATGTGAGTAATGTTTTGTCAATGAAAAGGGAAGACGCAGAGCCATAGAAAAGTATTCACACATGTTGTAGGCTGCACAACTTGGAAGCAGAACACTTTTTTGACATGGTGCTGGGTGAGCAACATCCATTGGGACCCCATCGTGAAGTCTGGTATTCAGCCTAGTCTTAGCTTAGTCAGCTTAGTCTTAGAATTAGCCTTAATGCTGGGGCATTATCAGACCAGCATCAAACTTACTGCCAAAGAGTAAAAGCACATATTGGAGCTGGCTGTGTGGGCATACCGCTGAAGTCAAAGAAGTAGGAGAGTCTGTTGGCCAACATGGCACGTTGGCAGCCAGTCATGCTATAGCCCAGCAGCTCCTCTGGATCTCTGCTGAACGCTTCACCAGCCTCAGAGCCACTCACCCCGATGTAGACACCCGTCTTACTGCCACGCAGTGCGGCCGGGTTCAGTCCTGCATCACAACATTTCATTGTGTATAAATCAGTCGCTCTGTATTTCATCAGGTAGCCTCTCTCAGATCATGAGCTCTTTTTAGAACTAAACCAGAATTTTAAAAAATGTGAAAATACAAAAAACAATTCAGTTCCACTTTCTAGCAAACATTTACTGTATTCTTTTCCCACCCTTTCTAGCTAATTTCTCTCATATTACTGTCCACTGCAGATCTGTAGTGCTGAGTCTTTTCAGCCCGTCTCCTCACCTCCATCTACAATAGCCTCGTAGGCAATCTCAAGCAAGAGACGAAGCTGGGGATCCATGGTGTTTGCCTGTTTGGGGTGGACTCCAAAGAAGGCTGCATCAAAGTGGCTGATGTCCTTCAGTTTGCCATTCCTCTTTGGAAGACCATACAAACCTAGAAAACAGCAAGAGCGGAGAAAAGTAATTTTATGTTTACATTGCAAGTACAGAGTGTTTTTCTTTCATATATGGCAAATCATCAAATTACTATACACGAGTTCCTGAGATTTAGAAAGAAAATGGGGAGCTACAGCTGATGAGGCATCCCTTCAATTAATTTTGAGAAATATGGGATCCTCCATTGGCTGCCAAAGAGTTTTTTGGAGGATGATGTCAAGGATAAAAACAAGCAGCAGCCACATTGAAGGGATAAAGTGAAGCACTGCAGTTGACAGGAGTTTACTTCAGTTTGGATGAACTGAAAAAAAAAAAACTTCAACGCACAATCAAGGTGAGCAGCCACTTTTACATACAACAGGTCTTCCTGTGGGATGAAAGACCACTTGCGCTATATGCATGTACAAGCACTGACGACGGTTTGCAGGCACAATTGTACCAAACCTGGAGACCTCACTGCAGTGGCAGTCCTAGCTTGCATGACGCCCTGGGCGAACCTCACCTTCAGCGCCCCTCATCAAGAAGGCAGAGTCTGTTGTTGGCTCTAAGCTTGTCACCCTGGAGGAGGTGGCGGAGGACAGGATGCTGGCAAAACTGCTGGCAATCATGGACAATGCCTCTCACCCCCTCCACAAAACTCTGGACAAGCTTAAGAGCAGCTTCAGCAACAGACTCATTCAACCCCGGTGCCTGAAGGAACAGCACAGGAAATCATTCCTACCTGGTGCCATCATTCTTTATAACGCACACTCCACACATACACACATAACACACAAATAATGCTCTTTAAATTACTATTACTGTAAATACTGCACCTTATCCTGTTGCACCTTATGTTCCACTTACCTTTTCTCTTCGATACCTCAGTATTTTATTTTATAGCTACTTAAGCATTTTATTGTATATAGTATTTTATTGTTTTTTGTATATTGTATATAGTACTTTATTGTTTCTGTAATTTTGATTGTATTTGTACTTGTATGTACCCGCTGCTATGATCACCTAATTTCCCCTCAGGGATTAATGAAGCGAGCTGGCTGGCTGGCTGGCTGGCTGGCTGTCTTTACATTAGTTGTGCACTATTACACGAATCCCCTGCGTCACCGCTCCCCTGCACCAGTAGGTGAACCTATCCGCAAAACTTTGTGCACATTACTTTTCCTTAAACTGCGATTTACTATATTGACACTCTGTTAATGAGTTTGGGGGTTTGGGGTTTTTTCATGCTAGAGAGAGCAAAGTTAGCCAATTTCCCCTGCTTCCAGCCTTTATTACACTAAGCTAACCACCAAGTGACTTCAGCTAATAATACAGACATGGCAATTTCTCGTCTCATCTTCTTACCTGACTCATACAAAGACAGCACGAAGTGTATTTTCCAAAGTATTTAACTATTTCTTTAAAATAATATCCTGTGTCAAATGATGAATGTCATTTTGAAGAGACATGGAACAATGAGATTATGTATAGTGAACCTGTCATCATTAAAAAGGTTGTCCATAGTGAAGGGTCACCATGCTCATCCTTATTAAACTGCTATGTTTAGCACAAGCAGAATGAGAAAATAGTTCATTTAAACTGATTCACATTTAATTAAAAAAAATTCTAACCACTAGTGCTGAGCTTACATACTGAAAAAGGGCTAGCCGAAACCTTTCTGCTTGATGCCTTGTGTGTGGTCTCAGCAGCATCAGCTTGCCCAATCCAACCATTTCAGCACATGAATGTGAGCTTAAGATGGTTGCCAGGCACTGAGGAATGGGTTTCTTTATTCATAGGAGAGGAAAAACTGAAGCAAGAGAGGATTGAAAGGAGTGGGACTGCAGAGATGAGGGAGAAAAAAATATGTGAAATATAACAACAAAATTGAGGGAAAATTGGCATAGAATGGAATGACACAGAATAACAAGTTTTGGTTTTCTATGCATTTTGGCCTTTTGTACACACGTAAACAGTGTTTTAGGTTGCTGAAGATGGACCTATTGGAAAAAATTGTCCAGGATGAAGATATTCAGAAACTCCTTTGTATGTGTTTACATCTGGACCAGCAGAAACTTTGAAGAAGATTTTTGGAAGAAGACAGACACCCACGTTTATCAGTGTTTTAAGCATCATTGGCAAATATGAACTTGGAGTATATGTTATGATATTGGAGTATTTGAGTTTGTATCTTGACAGAATGGATGTTATACTGTTAATATTTAGAAAGACACAAATGGACATTAATAATATAATGATGCAAAAGAGAGACAAAATTGGCTGCTACATATATTTACATATACATATACATACATACATACATACATACATACATACACATACATATATACACATATCGCCAATCGCCCATCGGCTGAGTCCATCACGGTTGGTTTCATTTTTGGCGATTTTTTTGGCGATTTTTGTCATTTTATTTTGCTTAATTAATGGTCTGACTTCACAGAATTCAACACGGTACATATAGTTCATAATTACTATGCATAGTACAATTCAGTGTGCGTGTATTGGAACTGGCAGCTTCACACGATTTCCGACAAGTCTTTCACAAAATGGCGGAGCTGAAAGTAACGTTAATTCATAAACCATATTTGAGAACTACATCAAAAAAAGATGTGCAGTTGTGCACCCCGATCGTTATAATAGGACAGGTATGTTATCCTGATGTCCCACCTGTTTGCTCATTTAGAGGCTGTGAGCGAATGCGTCCTTCTGCAGCCTCGCCCCCTGCGCCCGCAAAGCACGCTAAACTTTTTTTGCAGCATTCATGTGGTGTCGGAAGATCCGAGTTGCCGAGTTGTTTTTCTGACATGAGGTGGCGTTCATGTGAATTATCCCATTCTGAAAGTCATTTTTACATTTTTCCGACATCACATGAATGCAACATCCCCCCTCTTTTTTTTTTTCTCCGCCACACACACAACTGCCGAATATATCGGCAACCGCCGGTTGATGGGCTGACGGTGGGCGGTTGGAAATTTTTAACATATCGCCCAACCCTAATATATATACATATATATATATAATATATATTGGGTCCTTTAAAATCCTTGACTACATTATTTTTAGTAGTAACATACATACATAGTTGCTCTGTTTAAAATAAGCATCCATAAAGTATCCTTGTGGCCTGGGAGGTTAATCATAAACCTGTCCCTGTTTCGAGTCAAGGAGGGGACCTTTTTTTTGCAAACCATTCCCTAACTCTTATTCCCAATACTTCCTGTCATCCCTCTACTGTAGTCAAACACAGGCATAAAATGAAAACAAAATTTGTCCCTATCCAAAAAACAGTCCAAATATTTTCTGGACTACATGGTAATAAGCCATTGGTGTTTACTGTATTTTCATCCTCAATGACATATTTTTTAAGTACCACAGGGCATTGTTAAAGACTATTTTAAATTAAGTTGCCAATCAGTACAGCAAATCTCTTATTTTTGCTCCACACAGCAGAATAATTCCATCAAATCCAGCTCTATGAGCGGTCTCACCTGGTGTCCACCGCCGGTTGTCCTCTGTCACCATGTCCACACCATTGATGAGGTTTTCCCAGAATTCCTCCAGGTTATTAGACTCTGGCAAACGGCCTGATATCCCTGCTATTACTATTTCATCCATAATGAATTACTGTGAACAGACAGACAGCCAGAGACAGAGAGACAGAGAGAGGGAGAGACAGAGAGAGAGAGAGAAACAATAAGTGATTTTATTCATTACAGTGTGTTTAGATGTCAGAGTCATTATACATTTCTGGATTGCACAATCAAATATATTCTGTGAATGTAGCCCTGTCAATGTTACATTTACTGAATATGTATAAATGTCCAGTGGAGTATGCTGGTGATGTGTTGGCTGTGAATGAGCCGGTTCTATGCGAGACATTTTTTTTCCTTATACAAGACAGAAAACTAGGATGATAAACATACAGTTGTAGTCAAAAGTTTATGTACACACTTGTAAAGAATAGGGCCTGACCGATATGGATTTTGGGGGGCAGATACGTATATTAGGGAGCCAATTAAAAAATCAAGTGTTACAATTACGTCTAAATTTACGTGGGGCATTTTGAAACTCAGACATTAAGCATTTTTCTTACTGCAAGGAATGTCTACATGACTAAAGCTTATAATTACAAATGATGAATTTATTATTATCTTTATATTTAGGTAATAGGTACAGTAGGTGTATAAGCAACATAATAAGTAAAGTTACTGGCAAGACATTATTTGAAATGCTCCTCTCTAATGCCCTCTAAACATTAATTCACATTTTATCAAACTAAGAAGTCCGGTGTAGTTTCTTATTCCTCAAAGTGCACCGGTATTTACATCCTGCTGTGAGTTTCAAAGTTTCAAATCACTAGTGCAGGCAGATCCCTCTTTTGTTTGTGTGTCACTCGGTTGCTCACAGCAGGATGTAAATACCGTGTGTATCTATCGCGAGTTCTCGTTGATCTTGTCTGGTGCGGCTTCCGTAGTGCAAGCGGCTGTGAGGGAGACTCGCGTGAACGCGGGAGCGTGCCTCCAGGCAAATATAGTATAGTGACTGTTTAGGCTATAAAAAAATGCACTAAATGACGTTGTTTCTTGTAAACTCTGGATGTCGCCACTTCAGGACACTTGGATTGGAGCGGACGAGCAGTATGGAGGAATACTACAAAGTTTTTGTGTAGTTTTCTGGACCTTTTTGTCTCGGGCACAATTGACACCTGTATATGGATTTTTGCTGCAGGAGGGTACCCCCGCGGGTCTCCAGCTGCACTTTGAGGAATAAGAAACTACACCGGACTTCTCATCAGCATGAGGGTGAGTCGATAATGACTGAATTTCGTTCTAGAGTGAACTATTCCTTTAAGAATGAATAATTGTGGGAAAAAAAAAAAAAAGAATGAATGACAGCTAGTCACTAGCTAGCACCAGGTGGGTGTATATGGTCACCTAGTGGGTGATCGGGGTCACACAAACTAAAAATTTCTTTGTCAAATCATATAGACGTAAATCCCAGGGGGACAAGAGCCCCCATCCTGGGAAAATATGCCACACATTTTGCAACCATGATGTTGTAAAATTATAAATAAATTGACCCTGATATCCCTGAAATGGAATTTGAATTTCTTAATGCATGTGTGGCTTCTAAATCAGCTGATATTAAGGATAGCTGGTTCAGTGATTGCATGGACAACTGGCAGTAACACTGTATCTTTGTAATACTGACCAATATATTGTAAAAAAAAAAAAAAAAAAAAAAAAAAGGTAAAGTCCTGATGGGAAACTTAGTATGTGGAATAGCTAAATGCCTTAAAATTCATAATCACAGCAAAATATGAAGTGGGAAATTTCAAAAAGGTCCCTGTAATTAGGCAGTAATTCAATAGTAACCATTCACACGGATCATGTTTATGTATTGAAGCAGATGTAATTGTGTTGGCGTTGACTGGCAGGTTTGGAAATGAAGACTCCCTTAAAGCACGCATGAAAGAGCACTTACAGCGGACAATGTTGTCTGCTGATAGACTGCTCTGTACATGACTGAGCATTGCCATGTTGTCCTGTGTGTGTGTGTGATTTTCTTTGTTCTTTGTTTCTAGGCCAGGCCCTGTCATGTCAACAAGGCCACACCTGCCAACCAATGAGCTTGCAGCTTGGGACAGAGCTACTCTAAATTAAACCCTGTCACTACCTCAGTGTAGAGCAGCTAGGATGGCTGCTATCATCTTCAGATTCATTCCTTCATTACATACTGTACAAACTTTAGAAATGTTCAACACACTGCCTGAGCCTACATGGTATGCCACATATAATTAAGTGGAGCTTCATGATGCTGACTTTCTCCTGACACATTATTGTTTTCATGTGTGAAAATTAATGTCCATCATTTGTTCAATCTTCATGATGAAGTTGTATTCTCAATAGAGTCACAGTGGTACAAGGAAAATCAAAAGCCTAAAATTCAGTTCCCAGCTGAAGATAGACTGGAAGCTTCAGATCAGTTTTTGTTTGTTTTGTATCTCTCTAAATGACACTTTCATACAGCACTAGCTGTTCATGCTGTGAGATAACAGTGCTAGTAAAAAGTCAGTACATGAGAGCACCATGGTGAGTGTAAGCTGAAACACAGTATTATAGTTTGTTAAATGTTGCCTAGGCCCAGAATTGAACACTATATGTGTAAATCATGCACAATACAGAGGTGGGTGAAAGGAAAAACAAACAAAAAAAGCGTGTAAAACTCAAGTCATTCTTCGTGTCCATGAAGTCAATACGGTCCCCACGATATGAATTTTATCATCTGTCCAACTATACGCATTGACTTCAACAAAAATGCGGCTTTACAGTATATCTAGAGCTATGTTCACTCAGCTATCCACATTAGTTTAGGAGTATTATTATGAGGATTTACTGTGGTCTCCTAACAAGCCTCCATAACAGCTTCAATGATGTTCATATGCCTACAATGCCGTATGATTTACATTCATTTCATACTCATAAAATCATCTGTTGGCTTTCATGGTGAGCAGATTGGGGCATTATAATCATGGAGGAGAAAACACATTCCCATAAGGATAGGTTGTTTAATCACAGGAAAAAGGGAATAAGGCATAATAATCTGTTTTACAGCAACTGATCCATCAAGGGAAACAACCCAAACAATGTCCATTTTCATTTTCTGTTGGACTTACTGATAAATCAGCTTGGATCCATTTCTGTTATTCAAATTCACTTCAGAACATTTAATACCTGATTGCAGGTATTACAGTTATACAAACCATTGAATTATTTTGTATTACATGCTATATTATTTATGAATATGAACAAAGCTCAAAAACAAAAAGGAGACAAAAATGGTGAGTTTCACAATACAGAATAATGTGATGAAATTAGGGGTGTAATGTTTGTATTTCCCTAATGCATATTTAACAAATATAGGCCATTAGAATCAGAATGTATGCTCAGGTAGAAGCAAGGACAGTCAGTGCGGCTGGCTGCCCTGGCCCTTTCGGTCTTCCAGTAGCTGAAAGGATTTGGGCTCCAAGATACAATGACCTGGGATTAGGCCTAATGTAGGACCTTCAGTACATTATCTAGCCTCACCTGACCCAGATCACATACTAACACCCTGAACATGACTTCAAGCATAAGCAGACTATGCGCTAGCTGCAAGCTTGGTTGATCAATATGTGTGCCATACAGTTACTCAGCACTCTATAAACTGCGTCTGCCCCACTGCAGCCTCATACTGTACTGAACATCATTCGAAATTAAATTTTACAAGAATGACTGCATTGCCTTACAATTATCCCTTATTACATTCCCATCAACCCTAACATTCCTGCTATTAGACTGCTTCACTCAACCAGCAGCACGCAACAAGACCTGACTTGACACATAGCCTAATGGAAAGAACCTGAAGGTGGAAACACAATGACGACAAATGCCAAACTCTGTCATTACTCAGCAGGTAACTATATGATCCCCTTTCATTTGAGTGAAGAGGACAAACTTGTTCCCGGATTGCAGAGTTGAAACCAGTTAACTTCATTTCCAGATGAGTTTCTCTTTCTCACACACTTAGTGTCATGCAGGGTTTCTATGAAAACACATCCTTCAATCATGCTCCACCAAAGTAAAATTGGTTCATATACAGTATGTTGTTTCTATGTGATTTATTGCTGTTATTATATTTGTGATGATCAAATACCCATTTAATTTTGTGCTGAGAGAAATCGACTGAAGCAGATTACCACACATTAATACATCGTGTGATATTCAAAAATTGGTGGTATGTGTTTTGTTGCTTAATGGGTGACGAATAAACTTGAATTTAGTGCTGGGCGGTTTCACGGTATATGACTTTTTTTTTTTCATGCATAATCAGGTGTTCACAGCATTTTCTACTGGTTGAGAGAGGAATTAATGCAGTAGATTGACTTAGGATGGTCTATTTTACTGTCATGATGAGTTAATATTGTAGAATAATTCCACACTAGTAGTAATACAGGTTTGCATGGCCCCAGAAAATGATGCTGTTTACAAAAAAGAGCCACTCATGATTCTAATAAAGTAAGGAATCAGAATGCAAAGACAACTGCAGTCAAAATACAGAACTTTTACTGTGCAAATTTCACAAACATCTTTTATAAAACCAATAGCCTACAAAAAGTAGTGCAACTTGTAATAATTATACTTTTGCTTCAAGTTCAAGCCCAGGTACATTACACAGTATTCAAGTAAATCTAAAAAGGAAATATAAAACAAGTGTGACTTAGTGAAGAGGCTGCGGTTCCAAAGGAGGCGTGACGGTACACGTCATGATGACTTTTTGTTGTTTTTTCCAAGGTGTTTCGCGGTGTCCTCCTGTTTATCTAAACATGTACCTACTGACTGTTTATAATCACATGGATGCTGTTATAATGTGCTGTGATTGGGATCCTGACACACCAAACACCCTGGTAAATGACAAAGTTACATTTTTCTCTTAATTACATAATCGCCATCAGTAAACGGGACACTGTCTGACTCTTTCACTTGCGGGGAGGGAGGCTGTTTATGGGGGAAAGTTAACTGAAGTCTCGGTCGGGAGGTCTGATCATCGTGGTGATTTTTTTCACTGCGACAAACAGTTGGTGAGTTAAAGTTTTTTGCCGGGGACAGACGCTGTTTTTCGGCCAGAAATAGTCGGTCGGACAGACACTTCTCCACGAATAACTGCGGTATTTTTTTCCTCATATAAGTTGCCAAAGACACGACCAGTTACTACGCTACTGTTGTATGGTCATGTAACGTTGCTTTGTGGGATATTTATCTATATTTTGTTGAGTGAAGGACCTGTACAGTTATCAGACAGTGAACACCATTAGACCGACACACCCTCGCTCCGTGCCGCCGGCTTATCCGTTCACACTGGTTCGGTTCGCCAATACTGCGCCTCTGATACTACCTCCGGAGCCGCATCATAGGTGCAGCGAAATTTCACTCCTCGCCGCATCTGAGACTTTCACACAAAGGAGGATGCGGAGAATTGGCGCAGGATCCCCGCATGCAAACGGTAGTGTGAATGAGGCTAATGTCTATCCTATCCATCTTCACCGTAACATAACACCAGAGCACTACTGTTTACCCTCACCACGCCTCGCAGTCGCACCATGCATGTTTAGAAGCGCAACATTGAAAAGGGTCCGGTCTGAAACAGTGTTGCGCAGCGTAGCATTCCGAACGTTGTGTAATCAAATACACCGGTATGGCCGTACATTAAAAATTCATATCATAACGAAAATATACACCGGTATTCGGTGTGAACCGGTATACCGCCCAGCACTACTTGATTTAGTTTGTATTACATTGTATTACATGAGCCTTATAGATAAACCAATTGTGCGATGTGTTTCAGGAAAGATGGTGGACTGCCTGACAGTTTCTTTTCAATAAAACCCCCTACTACAAAACACACAAATCTTTATGTAATTATTCATTTCATGGTAACTCAGCCATGTTGTAGCCAGACACTCTTGTACCATTCAGTCACCATACAAGAGGGAATTTCAGATTTTTAGATTGACTTTTTAATATCATTCTTCATTTGGTTTGTTCTCATCCGTGGTCCATGCCCTACAGTGACAACACCACATGTAAAAATCACCTTCAAATTGTGGTGGAAAGTCTTATTTAGAAGTGAACAAATAAAACATGATTCACACAAGATTGACTTTGTGTAATTTAATAAAGTGGCAAAAGCAAGAAGCAAACAGAGTTAACCAATTTCAGCTGAAAGGCCAGCCTCTAACACCAGGCATACCCTGGCAGAGACTGACCAAGAGTCACAGACAAAGTTACAGTTTATAGTACACTCAGAGAAACCTTGAGAAAGGGAGATTTTCCCAAAACAATATCCAGCTGGCCAGACAGCCTTGGATGTACCCACAACACCAGAAATGTGCTACTGTGCACAGACACTTTCACATAAATCAGCGATGTCACTGTATAAAAGCAAATCAAACAGTTCATACTTAGGCCAGGTCATAATTCACAATGCTTAAAGGTGTAATAAACCTTATTTATTAAGTGTATAGGTCAATACGTGAATATGTGAAATACAATAGTGCAAGGTAATGCAAGGAAACAACAATATGTGTGCTTAAATGCAAATTATACATTTTGCTACTACACAAATCAGTGCAGGAAACTGTGAGTAATCTGAATGAATAAATCTACCAACCAGTCACCCTGGAAGTTGTGTTTGTAAAGTTTAAGTCTCGGGTTGATGGGGGCCTCAATGAACCAAGTCATCATGCTGGGCAAAAACCCTCATTTGTATCACACTCCTGAGACAAAATGCCATAAGGAAAGCACAGCATCTGACAGCACTGGCACATATACTGCACAGTGACCAACACAGCTCCAGCATGCATGCACGCCTTTATTGCTCTATCTATCTACCCTTCATAAATTGCTTAATATTTTTGAGAATAAAATATATTAGAACGACTATGGGATTATCTTTGGGATCTGGTCCACCAACATCGATAATCTTCATCAACAGCAAGCAGACAAAGGGAACCATTTCCAAAAGTTAATATAGCCTATAACTCACGGAAATAGAAGCTGCATGTAATTTATGCCGAATAAAAGCGAAGGTTCGTGTACAAGTTAACGACCTACGTCGATTCTGACCCAAAAATGTCAAGTCATAGTTAATTAAAAGAGTATTTTCATTTTCCATATAACGCGAACCAGCGTTAATAACAGCAATGCCGCATGAAACAGGCAGATTTTCAGTGTTTCATTTAGCTGAGCCTAAACCTATTGTTCTATATAACTTTAAGAAATGATGTCACCCAAACCGGGCAGAGACGACGTTAGCAGTCGAATCCAGCAGCTCCTACCCGTTAACGAGCTTACCTGTCTTGCCCAGACCGGTCTGGTGTCCCTTAAAAATCACGAATTGGAACCACTTGGTGAAATGTTAGCACTTGCTTCACATGTAGCTATTCTCTTGGTGATTTCTGGTAGCTTTCCTATGATGGTCCACGGTGGTGTTCCTCTGACTGTAAGTGTATGGACAACTCTCTCTCTGTCTCTCTGTCTCTCTCTCTCTCTCTCTCTCTCTCTCTGTCGTTTCCTCTATAAGGTTGACGTTAGCCTTCGTGCTTCTTCAGCTCTTTTTTCTCTGAATTTAAATGTCTCACATTCTGCTGGCCACGCCACATGGGCTGACAGCTTGGCTTGGCCGCACAGTCCAATGAGAAAAGAGGCAGAGCTTTCGGATCCAGCCAGTGATGGGGTAATTCGTTGAACGCCCTCATAGTCACACACAGAGAGAAAAAAACGTTGAGACGGGGTTACTGGAGTTCAAAGTGATTCTCCTCTCTGTCTCACCACCGCTCTAGCCATCGTATGACTAAACGGGAGCAGCTGCA
This sequence comes from Pagrus major, assembly GCF_040436345.1. Classification (NCBI taxonomy): domain Eukaryota; kingdom Metazoa; phylum Chordata; class Actinopteri; order Spariformes; family Sparidae; genus Pagrus; species Pagrus major. The sequence goes on from NC_133234.1 coordinate 4,559,719, forward strand.
TCAGACAACAAAATGACACTGTCAATTTGACTAAAACCTAATAAAATGTGGTAAATACTTTTTGATCGGCGCATTTGACGACGGCTGATGGATTCTTTTCTACATAGATTATTCGCAAAAGACGCACTTGATCAAAATACTTTTTTATAGGCTAGCTATGTATTTCATTTTGATTGTGCTGTTTAAATTCATAGGCCTATATTTCAGTAATTGGACGCTCAAAATTGACCCCGCGTGTGTGACAGATCTTGAGACTTTTTCAGATCGCTGCCCAGTTGCAGCATCTAACTCTGGATGGAGGTTATGTTTTATTCCTGATCACCATTAACAAAAGTATCTTATTTGGATAACACTGATTTGAAGACTTTTGTCGGGTGATATGCTATGGAGAAACATCGTACGCAACCAATGCTCTAGTCGAAGCTTTTAGTGTAGGCTAATGTCCAGGACTCAGCAAAAACATTTCCAAAATGATTCGCAAGCAGCTGGAAAGTTAAGCTATATTCTTTTTGATAATGGATTGGATTAATAATCAATGGATACATGGATTAGGCCTATACTTTTCATCTTAAAATGTGGGTATATTTCTGAAAGTGCCATAGTGGCTCTGTGAAGTCACCCTCTAGTTAAAAGATCAGGGGATCAAGAGTTTTATAATTCATCCCCCAGGAGTTACGAGTGTATGTACAAAATTTCACCATTTAACAGTTGCTATGGCAGTTCACTCATAACCAGTATGTCAACCTCACGGTGGCGCTACAGGAAAAGTCAGGAGATCGCCAAAGTAATTAGAATACAATGTCGTGAAAACTAAATATCCGTGCAAAATTTGACACAATACATTCAGCTGCAGAGATATTTCAGATTAATTCAAGTCCAGGTGACCACTGTTTTAATTAGACTACATAGACTGGATATAAATACTACTTCATTTGGTAATATCTTGTTTTCTTCTTAATTAACACTTAATAAAACAATTTCTGGAGCATCTACTGTAACTGATCATGGTGGGCTTTGTCACATAGGCCTACATCATCAGTTATATTTTGACCACTCAGGGCCATACAACATGAACATGAATAAACTCTGATGTAGTCCTCTGTCTTTTCTTTTGTAAGCTCAAACGCTGTCTGTGAACCTTTATCATGTTTACTTTAATATTTCATAACTTAAATTGAACATGAAGTAACGACTAGTGGCTGCACATGTGGACAATTAAACTATTCCTGATGACATGTAAATTGGCCTATCACGAAGCGTGGATGTGATGCTTCATCCAATCACAATCCACTGAAGGGTGCTGTTGGGAGATAGGGTGATTAAAAGGCGGGGCCCAAGTGATGACGTAACCAGGAATGCTCGTCTGACTCGGGGTTACTGAAGTTCATAATTTTAGATAACATGATGTTCTAAAGAAAGTCTACTGACCTACTATAGCAGGACAGTGATGATAACAGATTTTAAAGCACATAGTGACTCTGTGATCAATGGAGAAACAGAAAGATGGCTAAATAAGCTGAAATAAAGGAGCTCTGCTTTATTTTTTGGACCTGCATAACAATTACAATTAATGCACACCAACTATAAAATGTGAGTTTAGTAGACATAATTTACAGATGATAATGTTTAATAGAAATTTCTATAGCCATATTGTTAATAGAAATACCTTTTAAAGCCCATGTTGTTTCTCAGAATTCATTTCATGGCCCATGTGGTTTAATGTAAATTAATTCCATAAGTGCAAAATCACAGAACTGTGAATTGTGCTCTGCAGCATTATTTATGTATGAGGAGACCAATTTCTGGAACATCAGATAGTCTTAACAATGAAGGAGATGGTATTTTGCTCAAAAAACAGCATCTGCACATTCTGAGAAAAAACATTGGATTTCTCTTCATATATAGGCCATGTGGTACCAACAATAATGATGAGCTGGGGACATCACAGTTCATGGTTGGTAGACTTTTTGGGCAAAACTTTGCTTCTTTTTCCCTGATGACTCACTGTCAGATTTTGTAGCAAGTGATTTCAATCAATGAAAATAGACAATTTGACCAACAAATTTTAAAACTTTAAAAAGGCAAGTTTACAATGTTTACAATAAAATACAGGCACAAATACAGGCTGAGTAGCACTCCCCATGACCAGCATACTGACAGACTGTTCTGTATTTCTGTGTCAGTCTTTATTATTGTAATTTCTAATCTTGCTGGTCTTGTCAGGAGCTCCAGCTCTGCTGGTCTTAGCAGTGTTTGATGGTGGTGTAGAGGGGTTCCTCTGCTGCTGGACCTGGGTTGGGGGCTGGCTTTGGAGGGTAGAACTAATACCATGCACTATCATCTGGACTCCAGCACCACCAGACTCAGCCACCTCTCTCCTGCTCAGCTCACCTTCACCTTTAGATGCAAACAAAAGAGGTGCAATTTTAATGGCTGTTACGGATGACACATTTTCTCTTGCTGACATGTTTAACCAAGTTTAAAATTTGCGGCTGTCTGATTTGATCAGTTATCTGATGTGTCTGACCATCAGGAACAGGAAAATTATTTAGATCCATCCCTTAGATAAACATTACGATTACATTACTTTTATTCAGCAGGTGTTTTTACTCCGCTAGACTCAGTTCCATACAGGCCTGTGTGCCCTCCACATAATTGTCATCTTGTAACTCAGAACTAGGACAACATGTCTGGAACTTCCCCAGAAGTCACCACAGAAACCATCCAATGAATCACAAGTATGCACAAGGATTGTTTCCTTAATAACGTGAATGTGGAGTGCTTACATTTGTTGTGTAAGTGGAGCGATAAAGATGAAAATAAAGTTGAAAATAAGCTGGAACGAAATTTGAAGGGAAATAAGAGCACGCACCAAGAAACCAGTCTTTTTTTTCATATATTATCTTTTATATTGTGTGTATTTTAATGTGAATGAAGATTTAGATACAGATATTATATTTCTAAACATCTCTGTCTCTTGCTCTATTTTCATGTTGCTCTGTTTCTCCTTGCTCTCAATGAAATAATAACTTAAACTTAAACAACTGTTTATTATCTGTAAGTGTACTGAAACCTTGTGTGAGGTTTGTCTGGTTTCACAATTATTAGATGGTATTATGCTTATCACTGCTCATCACTCAGCCTGATCTGGAAGCTGCTCTGGTTGAGAAACTGTCCCCTGGAGAGCTGACAGACACTGCAGCCAAAAACACACACCCCTCCCTCCATCTGTCCATCACTGATAAAACCACTGCAATGGAGGGGTTGTGCATTTGCGTGTGTGAGCATGCTGGTTTTCTGACCTGACATATGAAAGACCCGAATTTAATCTTGAATAAATAACAGCAATATTATATTTTAAAAAAGTATCAATCTCCAAAGAAAGTTTTCAGTGTTCAAGCCAAGTTATTCTGGTGTGGTTACCTTCTGAGAAAATAGATGGACTCAATCCATTATCCAATCTTTCCCATAGATCCTTTAATGATGGAAATGATTCCTCTGATGACAATTGTGACCTGGACAGACCTGAACAGTGCTGGGGCCCTACATCCAGGAACATCTGTAATTTGCGAGGGGAAGGAGTGTCCTCGTTGTTCTTTGAGCTCTAAAGAAGAAGAGAGTAAGTACATTTTAGGATGTTTTATCTACAGGGAATGTAATGTATCTAAATATATATACATATACATTACAATACAACGTTAAAACCACTGATGGGCGAAGTGAATTACATCTATCTATCTATCTATATATATATCTATATATCTATATATCTATCCACATGTCTATATGTTTATCTATCTATACGATACGATACAAAATACTTTATTAATCCCCCAGGGGGGAAACTGAGTGTCACTATACATATAAGACAACAACAAGTAGAACAATAAAAAAGACATACACATCTCAAGGCAGTACAAAATAAGGGGCACAGCACCATAAATAATGAATAGTGTAAACATTAAAATGACTTAGATTGTTCACAGTCCAAGTCATCAACATCATATCATAATCACATCAATTAACAGTGACAGTCAGCAACAATGTTCATTAAAAAACTTCACTGCAGCTGGTACAAAAAACTTCCTGAATCTCTTAGAAGAGAGCCACACCCCAGCAAACAACAGCATAAAACAAAACACTAGCTAAAATACACTGATAAAACACATGCAGGAGTGACTGGCTGACATCAAAGGACCTGAGCTTCCTGAGGAAAAATAACCTGGACTGGGTACTTTTTTTTTTTTTTTTAACCAATTTTTGGTACTACTGTCCTTTCCCAGTCCAGCGTATTATCCACAAGGACACCAAGGTACTCAACTACCTCAATGGCCTCATCTTTAATCAGGACGGGGGTCACAGCAGCTTTTTTATTTCTAAAATCAATACTAAGCTCCTTGGTCTTACTTATATTTAAAATTAAATGGTTCTCATCACACAAAAATCATCTAGGTTCTGTTGGTAGGCGAGGTGACTATCTTCGTGGATGTAGCCAACAAGAATAGAATCGTCAGAAAATGTTTGCAGGTGACAGCCAGATGCCAGACTCAACCTGCAGTCTGAGGTGAATAAACAGTACCTTGTGGCACACCTGTGTTGGTCACAATGGTATTGGATACATCACCACCAAGCCTCACACACTGGTGTCGAGATGTGAGGTAGTTCAAAACCCATGCAACTGTGGTGTCATTATGTTAAAATCAATAAGCTTTTTGGCTAAAATGTGTGATTGGATTGAGTTAAAAGCATTAGAAAAATCAAAATTCTTGCGGATGCACTGGCTGACTGAGTGGCTGTAGATTCTGTGAAGCATATACAGTAAAGCACCATCCACTCCACTCCACTCCTGTATGCAAACTGGAGTGGGTCTTGGTATGCAGAGACCAACCTGCTTAAATGCTAATAAACTGGAGCACATCACAAAGTTGGTCTGCGCACACATTAAGGGTACGTGGTGAGACCACTCCTGGGCAAGTTGCCTTATTTGCCCTAAACCCCCTCAGCTGGGAGCAGACCTTATCAGAGGTGCCCATTATTGGGGGACTTAGGTTAACATGAAACCCCTTTAGAAAGAGAGTGGAGCAGATAGATTCAAGCTCAGCAGAGAAATTATGTTCATCAAACTTGGCAAAGCCTCATCAGCACTGAAAGCCCCTTCCTGTAACCTGGCTATGGTGGGCTTCATGCCTTTCCATAAAAACTTTAATATAACTTGGCGGTAGTTTTCATTCAACCGTATGTTTATGATTGCGCTTCCCCTGTCTGATAACACGTTTAAGTTCCTACTGTCCTGATTCAATCATTTCCTTATCAGTAGTTTTAAAAGCATATTTGTTGTTATTAATGGCAATCTTTGTGTCGCTGGTTACCCAAGGCTTATTATTTGGGGAACTTTTGTTTTACACGGTATAATCAAATCAACACAAAAAATAATATAGTCAGTGACACATTCGGCAACATTGTCCACATTATTGTCATCATCATGAAAAATGGACCAGCATTCAAAGCAGTCACTCAGTTTCTCACATGCCTACTCTGAGGCATGTGCACCAATTTTGTGACGGTGGGCTTTCTGTGTACCAGCGGGACATAATCGGATGACAGCAGCACCAAATGGTCCGAGCAGCCCAGGTGATAGGGCAGCAGAAAAGTAACTATCTTTTACATCAGCATAGAAAAGATCGCTTGGTCTGTATTTTAGTGTGGGGCAGATAACAAGTTAAGTCCCTGTTAATAATGGTCAGTGCATCAGGCGATCTGCTTAGTGTCAGTGGCATGTTTAGCATTGGCTGATGGTGGAATATAGACCCATAGGACTATGATGTTGGAAAATTCACGGTGTAGGTAGTGACGTCTGCAACTCACCGCCAGCAGTTCAATGTTCTTGTTACTCACTCTCTCCCGCTCCGTAATATGCCCTGGTTGACACCACTTAATTTTCAAATAGAGGAACCCACCAGTTCCCAGTCCAGTCTGATCACACTAAATCCATCCCATTCTGTGTGCATGGTAGGGATCCGATCTGTGATTTTGATTTTGAATGTGATTTTGAATACAGCCCTCAATGGGTAGATCATTTTGATTTCCATTAACAAGGTACATCCGTAAAGATTTTTAACTTGAATAATTTGTTCATCCAGATCCGATGTGTGATTAAAGTGTAATTTTAATCTTAATTATACAGTCATGGAAAAAATTATTAGACCACCCTTGTTTTCTTCAATTTCTTGTTCATTTTAATGCCTGGTCCATAGGTTTTCAACTGGATTCAGATCTGGTGATTGAGCAGGCCAAGGCATGGTGCGAATGTTGTGGTTCTCCATCCAGGCTTTAACTGACCTTGCTGTGTGGCAAGGGGCATTGTCTTGTTGGAAAATCCAGTCATTCGAGGCAGGAAAGAGTTTTCCAGCTGATGGAAGAAGACTGTTTTCAAGAGTAGCCCTGTACATGACCTGGTTCATTCGCCCTTCACACAATTGCATTTGCCCTGTTCCACTCATACTGAAACAACCCCAGATCATCACTGATCCACCCCCATGTTTTACTGTAGGGGCAAGACAGTCTGGTTTGTAGGCTTCTCCAGGCCTCCTCCTAACCAGTAAGTTAGCTGGAGTGGGCATCAACTCAAAATTGGATTCATCACTGAAGAGAACCTTAGCCCAATCATCAACAGTCCAATCCTTGTGATCCCTAGCAAAGAGTAACCGGGCCTTCCTGTGCCTTTCGTTGATGAAGGGCTTCTTCCGTGCTCTGTGTGACTTCAGACCAGCTTCAACAAGTCGGTTTCGAACTGTCCTTGCCGAACAAGTCACATTTCTCGACAGTGCCCACTCATTTTTAAGGTCCCTGGAGGTCTGACGACGATTCCTGACACAGGAACGGACGAGTGCACGGTCATCTCGTGGGGTAGAGAGACGTTTCCTGCCGCGGCCAGATAGCAATTTGGTAGTGCCGTGTTCGGCTTGTTTTTTCTTGTTGTAATGAACAGCTGTCTTGGAGATCTTTAGTTTTTTTGCTACCTGTCTCTCACTCATGCCAATTTCCAGCAGTGCCAAGATGGCTGCCTTTGTGGCTTCACATAATTCTTTTGTTTTAGGCATTATGTGAGAGCTGACAACTTCTGAGTTGTGCTATGGCTTGAATGTAAGCAGGAAACCACTCTAAGCCTTTGCATGTGCAGTGCTGCTTATGACATGAAATGGCCTCTTATATACCCTGGGAATACAATTAAGCTTAAGAATGTCAAATAGGACATAAAGTATTATGTGATCAGCTGCATTTTTTGTCGTGTTCATTGTATTATACCTTTAGTGGTACCAGGTATTAAAATGAACAAGAAATTGAAGAAAACAAGGGTGGTCTAATAATTTTTTCCATGACTGTATGTGTGTGTGTGTGTGTATATATATATATATATATATATATATATATATAAAATATACAAAAGTTTGTATTGTATATCATGACAGTCCTTGAGTTTCAATGATTTCTACAAGTCTCACTTGTCTGTGATGGAATGAGTGGAACATATACTACTTTGTCACACAAAACATATACAAAGTTTGGTTCAATAATGTTGATGAAGGTTCTCAGTCATCCAGGTCGTGGTAATTCTAAGTGCTGTATCGTAGACGTTTCACCTCTCATTCAAGGGGCTTCTTCAGTTCTAACTAACTGGAGGGGAGTTGCAGGCTTTTTAAACTCTCTGTGGTAGTGTCCTTACAGAGTCGTTAAGGACACATGTGAGCTGAGTTTCAGAGTCATTAGGGCCACTTGTAGGTCGTTGACTTAACTTGCCTTCATGAGGGTTGCTAGTGTGTTTGGGGTTACTGTCCTAGTTACTAAGTGAGCCCAGGTGTGAATGGTTGTTAAGCTGTCTTGGGAGGGAACTCAGTACTGCATTGTAGGTGGATGATAAGAAATGTTGTAGGCCACCTCCTCTGTTCGTTTATGGAGAGGTTGTCGTCATTGGGGAGACAAAACAACCTCTCCATAAACGAATGGCACAACACAGGAGGGCCAACTCCTCAGGTCAAGACTCTGCTGTTTACATCTGAAGGAGAAAAATAATTCCTTTGAGGACAACAATGTGAACATCTTGGCCAGAGAAGACAGATGGTTTTGAAAGAGGAGTAAAATAATCCCAGAGAGGGGTGGCCTACGACATTACTTCACCCACCTAACTGCTGGGTCAAAAATATATATCCAACAACTTGAACGGTCAATTTTGTTGATTATAGAACGTTGTGTCAATCAAATTTGCTTTGTAGCATGGCCCCTTAACTTCTTCTGAGTGATTATGATGACAAACAGCTGATGACTTTTCCTGGCCCATTTTAATAATTTGTTTCTCAGCCATAAACTGCAATGGGAAATGAGAAAGTCTAAGGAGATCAGTACTCTGTTCCAGGGAGGAGTTTGTCTCCAAAAGTGCAAGCCCTCTGTCTCAGTGTGTACTGCAGCTCCCGAAGGGACAAATATATTACTAGACCCACTCTGCTCTCTGGAGGTAGCACAGAAAAGTACACAAGACCAGGGACAAGTGTCATCTGTAAGTTGTGGCTGTCTTTTTAATTTATGTTTATTTATTAGTTTGTCTTTTTTTATCTTCTGTGTTAGGGTTATGTCACCAGCTTCTTCTTCTTATCTGCCAGTATTGAGCTTCAACTGGAGGGCATAGCACATAGGTTGGTCATGCTAGTTTGTTCCCCTAGTTTCTCAGTTTCTTAAAGATTAATTTACCATTCTTTGATAGCCCTGTCTTTTGTTGTTAATCCTCTTTCCTGACTTTCTGTAAATATCAATCAATCCAACTTAATTTGCATAGCACTTTAGCAATAAGAAAGGTAGGAACCAAAGAAGCGCTATCTTGAGTAAAACACATAAATAGAATGTAATCATTAATAACAATACAGTGATAAAACACTTTCATTAATGAAAATCGCCTTAATTAATAAAATACATACAGTATAGCGGGGTCAAAAAGTCTGAGACTGCCTGTCAGAACACCTCCATGCAGCACCCAGCCAGAGCGCAACACCACCCTCTCCACTACAACCAACGACACAGGCCCAAGGGAGCCAAGGGAAAAGCTGAATCCCTGAAAAATGCACATAAATTTCAGGATATCCCAGCCCCTATCACACTGCCCCTCCCACATACACACACACAACAGCATGCATCTGAGACGGTACAGATCTCCTCAAGTCCGCACAAAACCCAACAACCTATGCCAGCCCAACACAACCCAGGTTAGAGGAGATTCAAGCGAAGCCACAGAAGGGTTAAGCGCCCCCACAAGTACCCAACACGGTCAAGGCCAAGCAGTTCCCACAGAGCTCATAGCAAACCCCCAGTCCAGTCATGATACGACATGTACTGCTGAAACACTTACTTTGTCACAAAAAACGTTCATGAAGTTTGGTTCAATAATGAATTCAATATAGATCTTCTGATAATGTGACCAAATCTGCTGGGTCAAAAATATACATACAGTAATTTGAATATTTGGTTAAATGTCCCTTAGCCTTTTTCACACCAATAAGGGTGCTATTGATAGCAATTGATCTGTTAGTCCTCTGGCTGAATTTTTAACCACTCATCTAGACAGAATCAGGGGAACGCAGACTTGTCTCTTCAGCACAGTCATGTTCTCGATGGGGTTCAATGTCAGTCAGGCCATTCCAATACCTCAATTTTAGCTTGATTTAGCCATTCCTTTATTACTTTTGATGTGTGTTTGTGGTTACTGTCCTGTTGGAACACCCAACTGCACCCAAGACCCAAACTCTCTGGCTAATGATTTTAGGTATTTCTGAAGAATTTGGAGATTATCTTCCTTCTTCATTATTTCATTTACTTTCTTTAGAGCACCAGATTGGCTGGCAGCAAAACATCCCCACATAATAATACTGGTCCATGCTTGACAGTAGGTGTTCTTGGGGTTAAAGGCCTCACCTTCTCACTTCCACACATATTGCTGGTCATTGTGGCCAAACAACTAAAATTTGTTTCTTTTGGAGTTTTCCTACAGAAGGTTTTTTCTTTGATCCATGTAATCAGCAGCAAACTTCCATCGAGCTTCGGCATCCAGAGTAAGGGCTTCTTTCTTGCACGGCAGCCTCAGTCACGCCTCTTCCGGTTTGTCCCTTGGGACCTTATTTTGGAAAAACTTTGTATGGTAGTTAATGGAGAGAAACAAATCATTTTTCAATCCCGCTAGAGTTCTGCCATGAACTACACATAGGATGTTTGTCAATTTAAAGGATAATTTTTCAAGTCAATAAGGTTTGTGATAAAACTAGTCAAATATAAGACTGAAAATACATTATTATAAAGACTACACATCCAACAGTCACAGTTTTTCTGAAATAAGGTCCCGTGGGGTCCACCGGAAGGGCCATGACTTCGGCACTCTGTGAAAAACACGCTGGTGGTTTTTGGTCGACTCTTGACCATCCTGACCAAGTTTTTTCAATCAGCAGCAGGTGATAGTTTGCATTTTCTTCCAGATCGTGTTAGTGACACAAGTGAGCCATGCACTTTAAACATAAAAAACAATTGTTTGCACAGTTGCTCTTGGGACCTGTACCTGCTTTGAAATAGCTCCAAGTGACTTTCCTGATGTTCAGATCAATAATGCGCTCTTTCAGATCAATGATTAGCTCCTCAGACTTTCCTAATGGGTTTAATGTGTGTATTAAACAGGCCCTATTAAAATGGGCCCAGAAAAGTAATCAGCTGGTATTAATCATAATCACTCAGAAGAAGTTAAGAGGCCATGCTACCAAAAATATTTAATTCACACAACTTTCTATGATCACCAAAACTGATAGAATAGGTTGCTTTATGTATAATTTTTACCCAGCAGATTTGGTCACACAAGACCTATAATAAATAATGAAGGGATGTAGCATCGGCAGGTTGCAGGTGACTAGAGAGAGCCTGCTAGTGATACAGTTAGTGCTGGTGTGGAGTCTACTAGCCTAGTTAATATGGCTAGTCAGGGATATAGTGCAGAATGATGGACTGATAGCTTAGTTAACAACATTGAGACTATCACCTTCCCTTGCCACTCTCTCACTGAATCATCCTCTAAATTTGTAAATCACAATAATCACATTTTGATCTCCACCTCTGACATTGGGGAAATGTCTCAGCAAGCACCTTACAGTCTTACAAATTAAAATACCAAAGCTAATCACTACTGCATCCCGTCATCCCTACTTGCATAGGCAGCCAAAACATACTATTACTAAAAGGTACCTTGTTCCAATTCATAAATTATCTACGATAAGCTCCACTGAACAGCCTGTCACTGGAAACTGCAGCTCCAACAAGCTTAAAAACCCTCAAATTTAGCTTTATTAATATTAGATCACTGTCCACCAAAGCCTTACTGATTAATGATTTGATTACTGAGCATAAGCTGGACATGATTGGCTTCTGTGACACATGGCTGAAACCTAATACTTTTCTGCCATTAAATGAAGCCTCCCCTCCTGACTATAACTACATCCATGTTGCTCGGGCCTCTAAACAGGGGGAAGGTGTTGCTCTAATCTTCAAATCAATTTTCAGTTTAACCTCCAACCAGGATATTAAATTGACTTCATTTGAGGCTCTGGATTTAAAACCATCTTCATCAAGTAGTAATGGCTTTCACCTGGTGGTAATCTACAGACATCCAGGGCCTTACTCATATTCTTAGAAGAATTTGGCGAAGTTATTGCAGATCTTGTTACTTGTAACAAGATACTAATTATTGGGGATTTCAATATCCACTTAAATAAGCCCCCTGACCCTCTAAGTAAAGCTTTTCTGGCACTCTGTTCCTGACTTCATTCAGCTTGTTCAAGAACCTACTTATTCCAGTGGTAACACTCTGGACTTGATCCTTTTCCATGGATTAGATGTGTCAGCCCTGAATATCACTGTCTCTTCTGCTGTGTCGGACCACTTTCTTATTACATTTAAAGCATCATTAGCCTGTCCTTGTACTGGTGACACTAATGACTTTACTTCTCGTCAAATCAGCCTGGCAATCATAGTGACACCCAGTGAAAAATTGCCTGGGGTCTTGGCTCCTTTTGCGACAGTGACAGAACCTGTGGAAAAATTCACTAATAAAGTTAACTCAGTACTTCTCTCATTGATTCTGTGGCACCTGTCTCTAGAAAGACAAGACGACCAAAGAAATCTACTCTCTGGTTTACCCATGAAACCCGAGATCTCAAGCAGGCCTGCAGGAAAATGGAACGTGCATGGCGAAAATCTAAATTGGAAGTTTTTTATCTTGCATGAAGTGATAGTGTACTTTATTATAAGCAGGCTCTTAATGCTGCTAGAACAGTATATTTCTCTGGCCTAATAAACAATAAAAAAAAACAACCCAGATTTCTCTTTGACACTATGGCTAAATTTACTCAAATACCACAGTCTGTGTGCTGTGCACCCTTTAATGCAAATGATTTCTTAGATTTCTTTTGCAATAAAATTGATGAGATTAGAATCAAAATTGTCTCTTAGAATCTCTGGCTTCCTCTGCAAAGCTGATTGTAAAACATCCTTCTGCTGATTCACAGTTCGTCTCGCTCTTAACATTTTTAGTATACTTTGAGACACTTTTAGTCAGTGTCTCAAAGTATCTCTTGAGACACTGTCTAAACTAGTCTCAACCTCAAAATGAACTACCTGCATCCTGGACCCCCTTCAGGCAAAACTGTTTAAGGATCTATGGTCAGCACTGGGACCTACAATGTTAAATATTGCTAATTTATCACTCAGAACTGGTTTTGTCCTGGCTAGTTTTAAGTGTGCTGTGGTTAAGCCTCTACTTAAGAAACCACATCTTGACCCAGGATCTCTAAAAAATTATAGACCAGTATCCAACCTTCCCTTCTTCACCAAAATCTTAGAAAGAGTTGTGTACCAGCAACTTTCAGGCTACCTACTTAATAATAATCTTCTGGAACCTTTCATTCCACCAAAACTGCACTTACTAAAGTGGTAAATTACATTCTACTTACTTTGGACTCAAACTCTACATCAGTGCTTCTGTTACTGGATCTCAGCGCTGCATTTGATACCATAGATTGTGGCATACTGTCAGACTTGAAAGTAAATTTGGCATCTCTGGTCTGGCTCTCACTTGGCTAAAGTCTTACCTATCGGAAAGAAAACAATGTGCTTCTCATAATAACACTACAACAATATTTTCTGATGTGAAGTATGGAGTTCCCCAGGGCTCTGTTCTTGGCCCTTTGCTCTTCTCTTTATATATTTTACCTCTTGGCCAATCTATTCAGAGTTATGGAATGCATTTCCACTGCTATGCGGACAATACTCAGCTGTATGTGCCCATAAAAGCTGTTGATTAATCTCTAATCACGAAATTAGAGACCTGCTTGTATGCAGTGAAGGAATGGATATCAGAAAACTTCTTGCTCCTGAATTCGGATAAAACTGAAATGCTGGTCATTGCCCCCGCGCGGCATAGACACCACTTTAATCAGGTGACGGTAACTCTTGCCAACTGTTTTATTTCTCAAAGTTCAACTGTCAAGAATCTTGGTGTTACATTACCTCTCTTTCGATCAGCACATCAAAGAAATGACCAAGATTACTTTTTACCACCTGCGCAACACAGCTAAGGTTTAGGTCCTTCTTGTCCACGGCTGACACAGAGATCCTGATTCATGCCTTTGCTTCGTCTAGGCTGGATTATTGCAATGCCTTATTTTCGGGGTCTGCCGTGTGAGAGCACTAAAAGTCTTCAGATGGTTCAGAATGCAGCTAGCGTCTTAACAAAATTTGATCATATTACACCAATCCTAACCTCACTGCATTGGCTTCCAATTCATATAAGATCAGACTTTAAGGTGCTGCTGATGAAATACAAAACTGTACGCGGCCTGTCCCTGTTGCACATGTCAGATCTCATTATACCATATATTCCACCTTGTGCATTACGCCTCAAAATTCAGGGCTCCTGACAGTTCCCAGGGTTTAGAAGAAGTCAGCTGGGGGCGCGATGCGGGACTGACACATTTTCCAATTGCTCCCGATAAAATTTTTAAAACATGTGAATTTAACTGCAAACATGCCTACCATTTGTTGAAAGATTTTTATTTATTTATTGATTTTCAACCACTTTCAGGCAGTCAAGCGGTGAGTCTGATGCCCAGAGGGAAAGGAAAAGCGAGAGACGATAAAGGCCCACCTGACTGCCATGACACAACTGTAATTGAGGCCATCCGTGGCCTGCGCTCTGAGATAGTTTCCATCAAGGCGGTACTACGATTGATGCCCGAATCGACGCTGTGTCTCAGGTGTTTTGTACCGAAATAGACTCCCTCAGGGATGAGTTTCACTCTGCAATTACCGTGCTCAAACTCAGTTCATGAAGGATTATGGCCTGTGTGAGATTTGGAGGTTTACACACCCCAAAGATAGAGAATATTCATTTTAATAGACTATTGATAGAGCAAACCAGTTGAACCAGTTTTTTAAACAGGTTTAACTCACCTCCTGCCACCCCTCCGACACCCCCTGCCCCCCACACACCCACACTGTCCCAAATGGCTCGTCCCACCCCCCAGCTTTCTCCTGTACAGCACCTCTCCATCTGACTGGACTGGAAAACTAATACCGAGGCTGTGTACAAGAAGGGGATGAGCAGACTCTATTTCCTGAGGAAGCTGAGAGCCTTCAACGTGTGCAGCAAGATGTTGGAGATCTTCTACCAGTCTGTTGTTGCCGGAGTAATTTTCTTTGCTGCTGTGTGTTGGGGCAGCAGTATCAGAGCCAGTGACACTAACAGACTTGATAAAATCATCAAGAAGGCTGGCTCCGTACTTGGTCTCAGGTTGGACTCTTTTGAGACCGTGGTGGAGAGGAGAACGCTGAAGAAACTTTTATCCATCATGGACAGGCAGCGGAGTACCTTCTATCACAGGCTGCTTCAGCTCCGCTGTCGAAGGGACAGATACAGGAAATCTTTCCTGACAAGTGCTATCACACTGTATAATAACAGCTAAAACTCTGGTCATAACATACAGTCTCTACGCACTTTATATGTTTTACACTGTTCTGCACCTCATCTGTTCACTGCACCTTATATTTTATTTTGCACTACAATTAATACTGCTTGTGTATACATCAACACTGTTCATTTATACATTTTTATACATATTTTTTGTATATATACATTTTTTATATTACATTTTATATTGCTATGTTAATATGTCTAGGTTGTTCTTTTTATTTTTACATTTAATATTGCTATGTTAATATGTCTAGGTTGTTCTTTTTATTTCACTGTGTTGTCATTCGTCTCTGTGTGTAATGCTGCTGCTACACCTTAATTTCCCAGCTTGGGATCAATAAAGTATATCTATTCTATCTATTCTATTCTATTCTATTCTATTTTATTATTCCAATGTCTACTATACACAGGGTCGTCAGCTGCGATTACCTGCCCTGGGTCATATCAGATGATGCTATTTCATTATTAATTCTACCAAAAGAACGTCTGCCAAGTTTTTATAGATGGAGAGTAAATCCCCATCTTTTACACAAATCTAAATTTGAGGAATTTATATTGTCACAAATCTACCTTTTTCTAGAAATTAATGCTCTGTCTGCTCCTTCTTCCTCTATCCTTTGGGAATCCTTAAAGGCATATTTAAGAGGACAGATTATTTCACACACTGCCAGGATAAAAAAAGAGTTACATAAACACTTGGAACAATACGAATCAGACATCAGAAAACTACAAAAGGAGCACTCCTGCACTAGATCAGCAGGATTATATAAAGCGCTCTCAAAAAAAAGAAACCAATACGACTTCTGTAACACTTATAAAGCAGAGAAGGCCACGCTGAGAACAAGGCAACACTACTATGAGTCGGGAGATAAGGGTCACAAACTTTTGGCCTGGCAACTAAAGAAGAGATGATGTCAAACTCCTGTATTCAGCAAGTGAGGAAACCAGATTCCACACTGACCTATGATCCAAAAGAAATTAATGATTGCTTCAAAAATTTCTATGACAAATATAATTACTCCTGATCAATGCGGTTTTATCCCAGGAAGAATCCTGGCTGATAATATTAGACGAACACTGAATATAATTGATTATGCACAAAGAGAGAATGAAGAGCTATTACTGATGACGTTAGATGCTGAAAAAGCTTTTGATCTAGTTAGCTGGCCCTTTATGTTTGAAACAATTAAGAGCTTTGATATGGATGAGATATTTTGCCAATGGTTACAAGCACTTTATAGTAAACCTGTGTCTATAGTTAAAACAAATGGTACCCTGTCGAGGAAATTTATTATTCAAAGAGGCACTCGGCAAGGAGACCCTCTCTCCCCGCTATTATTTGCCATATATATTGAGGTGTTGTCAATAGCCATAAGACAAAACGTAAGTATTAAAGGGATGAAGATAGGGAAAGAAATACATAAATTAGCACTATATGCAGATGATATAATTATTTATTTAACCTCACCTGAAAGCGCAATGCAACACTTATTGAAGGCGATTGAAGAATACAGCACAGTATCAGGATAGATAATAAATGAAAAGAAATGTGAATCCCTAAGTATTGGAATACAGATGAATCAAGCTTTTAAACAACGTTATAAGTTCAAATGGGATACAGAGATTATAAAATATTTAGGTATTTCCATTAGTACAAATTTGGATGAACTATATCAAAACAACTACTGCACTCTGGAAAGAAAGATAAGGCAGGATTTAAATAGGTGGAAATTAATACCAGATGGGATATATAGTAGAGTGGAAACGATTAAAATGATGATACTCCCGCAACTTCTTTTCTTATTTCAAGCATTACTTCTTATATTACCAGAAACCTGTTTTAATACGTGGAATAAAATGATTGCAAATTTTATTTGGAATAATAACAAACACAAAGTTAAATTTAAGTTATTAACTCAACAGAAAGACGAAGGAGGGCTAGGCCTCCCGAATATACAAAATTATTATTATGCAACATAAATTGTAACAATAATGAAGTGGATGAAAGGTGACATAGAGATAAGGTGGATAAATATAGAGAAGGAGTTAGCAACAGGGTCAATTGGAACATTGCCTTTTTTAAGGAAAGAGAGACAAAAACAACAGCTACATCTATTCTGTATAGGAAATACGGTAAGGAATTGGAGACGACTGTGCAAAAAACTTAAAATACAGAGTGAGAATGTACAGCTCAGAGAAATGATGCATGACCCGGACTTATACCAAATCAAAGTGATAAGATTTTACAAAGTTGGGCTGGTAAGGGATTAACTTCATTTTCACAATTTCTCACTGAGAATATAATAAATACATATGAAGCTATGGCTTCTAGGTATGGTCTAGAGCAAAAACACTTTTTTAAATATCTACAGGTAAGGAGTTACATTAAGAAAAATTTGGAAGAAGAAAAAAATGGAAATTAACTATTACAATATTTGGTAGAAAACTGAAATAAAGGTAGGACGAAACTTTCATCTATATACAAAATATTGCAAAAATTAACAATTGTGTAAAGTAAAGTAAAAGAAAAATGGGAAAAAGAGTTATCCATAAACATTTCAGGGGAGGCCTGGAGAGACTCTTTGAAGGAAAATTTTGATAGCACACAGTCAAAACACTGGAGAGAGTTTGCATGGAAAATAAGTCAGAGATTTTTCATTACTCCACATATCACTGGAAGGATCTCTTCTGTAGCAGGATGTGGTTGTTGGAGAGGATGTGGGGAAAGTAAGGCAAATCATACACATATTTTTTACATGTCCGGTAATAACGTCTTTCTGGGAAGAGGTAGAGAAAGCCATTAAAGACATTCTTGACATTAAGGAATCCCTGACACTCGAAAATTGGCTGGGTATCAACATGCACCATAAAACAAAATTAAAGGAGCGAAAGGTCTTTAATATATTGCGACTTACTGCACTGAAGCAGCTGACAAAGACATGGAAACAACCCAAATAGAACCCAAATGGAATAGAGTATATTTGGGGTACATTGACAAGGTGACGAAGTGCTTTGATAGCCTGGTGTAGGACAGATGTTGTGTACATGATGCATTCACGCACACGCACACACATATATACCCACACGCTCACACACGCTCACACACACACACATACACACACCTTCATCATCATTGCTGTTTTATTTATTTGTTTTATTATTATTATTATTATTATTATTATTTTACTTCTGTTCTGTCTCCCCTCTTTTTTTTATTTTTTTTTTAATTTATTTTAAATGCTATAAAAATTTAAAAAAAAAAAAAATTCTATGAGCAGCATAAACATCAGAAAGTAACAATACAGCCCAAGACTTTCGGTGGGATGGTAGAGCAGCATGGACGCGTAAGTCAGGAGCTCCCGCATGCCAACATAATAAACCCCACTAAAACTCGCAACTAACTTTGAAACTGAGAAAATGAGCGGAGGTTCAACAAAAACAAAGAATAAAAAGAACCCGGACACCCAAAATAAAGAAAAAACCCACTCAACTAAGGAGAGCAAGCTAACACCTGAAGCTAGCATGGCCACATGACAATCTGGAATCGAGGTCGAGGCGGAATAATTTACGGATTTATGGCATACAAGAGGAGGCAGAGTCAAAGAGCGACTCGGTTGCACAGTTTATGGACAAATGGCTCTGTGAAGAATTTTATATAAACTCTGACCTCCAAATTCAACACGTGCATCAAGCCTTAGTCTCGAAGCCAAAAACTGGCCAGCCTCCTAGATCAATTGTCCTCAACTTCCAGCAGTTTACTGTGAAGGAGATGATATTGAGAAGAGTGAAAACCTATGGCAGTGCAGAAGAGGCGACCAGCGACCTGTGGGAGAGAGGATACAATGGGGATAACGCGGGGATCAACACCGGAGGAACCACACTCACAGAAAGGCTCCAGTCGACCAGGACTGCGACGTGGAAACACACCGGGAGTGGTCGCATCAGGGAGGCCAGCAGAAGCGCGCAAGGACGACTGCAAGAATTTCAGCTCAGGGGAAACAACGCAGGATGAGTAGCTACATCAGCATTAACTTGAGTTAAAATTAACACGAGAATGACATAACTTGCCAGGGGAAGGTAAAGTCCAGCTGAGAGTATAGTTTGCTTTGGTGGGTCACAGAAAAATGACAGTTGGCTTGAGAGGGACTGAAAGCATGTGGGGAAATAATCACAAAGTTAACAGAACTAATATTGTTTATGGATACCAAACAAGAAGAAAATAAATTCCTTTCTTTGAATGTCAATGGCTTAGGAAACCCAGTCAAAAGAGCTAAAATAACGACCAAACTTAAAAAGGAAAAGACACAGATAAACTTCCTACAAGAAACTCATTTGTCGAAAGCAGAACATGAGACATTAAAGAGATTTGGTTTCAAAAACAACCTCTATAACTCGAATTCCAATGCTCGGAAAAGAGGAGTAGCAATACTGATGTCTAATGTAATTAAATTTGAGTGCCAAAAAGAAATAAAAGACAAAGAGGGAACATATATCATTGTAAAAGGATGATAGGCCAAACAATGATAACGTTGTTGAACATATATGCCCCACCTGAGAGTAATAAGTAATTCTTTAAATCTCTATTTGATACTATTGCAGTGGAAACAGAGGGCATATGTATTTTTGGGGGAGACCTTAATGTGTTAATGGATTATGACATGGATACAACTAGTTTCAAGAGAAATAAGAAATCTATCACAAAACTGGTGAAGAATACATGGGAGGAAATGGGCTTTTTTGATGTGTGGAGAGATCTACATCCACTGCGGAGGGATTTTAGTCACTACTCAACTACGCACTCTGTTTACTCCAGAATTGACTATTTTTTTATGCAGAAAGAGAACAGAGATAAAAATACAAGAGTGTCTGATCATAGTGGCATCTATCTGAAGATTCCCTTGAACTGTAGACAGAAAGATACAATATGGAGATTGAATGTGGGGATATTAAACAATAAATCAGTCGTTGATCAAATTAGGGCGGACATACAGACTTATCTGGAGGAAAATGATAATGGGGAAACAGACCCAGCCATATTGTGGATGCTTTGAAAGCAATTATACGAGGAAAATTGATTGCAATTACAAGTAACCTCAAAAGAGAAAGAATTGAACAGTATAAGATTCATTTAGCAGAATTGAGACATTTGGAACAGAAACATAAGGGAAAAAGGAAAAGTTGATCCAAAAATCCAACAACAAATGAACAAGGTGAGAACGGAAATTAATAACTTACTCCAACATGAAACAGAAACAAAGGCAAGATATTTAAAACAAAACTATTATGAATCGGGCCCCAAAGCAATGAAATTGTTGGCGAGACGTTTACGGAAACAACGGGCAGAAACTACAGTCAATAAAATACATGACCCAAAAGCAAACCAGCCTAAATATGAACCAAAAGAAATTGAAAATATTTTTAAGAGACTATTACAAGGAACTTTACACCTAGTCATCAGCTTCAGATCAGAGTGATATTAAGACTTTCCTCGACTCCTTGGACCTACCTTCAATAGGCACAAAACGAAATGAACACATAACAGCAAAAATAATGATAGACGAAATTCAGAAAGCAATAGGAAAATTAAAATCAAACAAGGCACCTGGTAGTGATGGATTTCCCTCCGAGTGGTACAAGAAGTTTGGTGAAGAACCGATACCATTACTCCACACTACATTTAATTGGATTATAACTAAAGACAAGACCCCTCCCTCCTGGACGGAGGCGATAATTACAGTACTCCCCAAACCTTTAAAAGACCAAGGAGTATTGCCAAAATTACAGACCGATATCAGTATTAAATGTTGATTACAAAATGTATAACTTCAATTATATCAAATAGGCTCCAAACATTTGTACCAGACTTGATAGACGAGGATCAAAGTTGGTTTGTTAGGGATAGACAAACACAAGATAATATTAGAATAACGTTGCATATTATACATTAAATACATAAAAATAATACACCAGCGGCTTTGATCAGCTTAGATGCAGAAAAAGCATTTGATAGAGTCAATTGGAAATTTTTATATTTAACTTTGGAAAAATTTGGATTCAACGCTAAATTAATTCAGTGCATCAAGTCTATCTATAACAAACCTACAGCTAGAGTAAAATTCAATGGCTCTCTTTCAGAAAGATTTGTTTTGGAGAGAGGAACCAGGCAGGGCTGCTGCCTTAGTCCTACGTTGTTTGCCCTATATATCGAGCCATTAGCCCAAATGGTCAGACAAGACACCTCAATAAAAGGAATAGAAATTAATAAACAAAAACATGTAATAAGCTTGTTTGCGGATGATATTATGATAAAATTTGGCTTGTACTCAGGCTTTTTGTTATCTAAAACCGACTGGCTAATGATACATCTTCTCTTCATTAAGTCTCAGGGCTGTGATCCCTTGGAATACGATAGTGAGAAAGCCGTGGCAAGGTGGTGGAGAGCTGGCCTGTCCAGGAGGAAACCAGACGTTCGACCATATGGGCCAAGACTGAACTCTAACCCTGACCCTGCTTCAGATTCTCCGTCATCAAGTGATGAGTCCGATTAAATGAATACACTGCATTCACTCACACTGTCAGTATCTCTCTCTCTCACTCACTCAATCTCTCTCACTCACTCACATTCTCTCTCTCTCACTCACATTCTCTCTCTCTCTCTCTCTTTAATACATAATATGTTTTACTGCTTTCAAGTAGTAATTTCTTTGTAAGATGTACTGTAAAAAAACTGTTTTCTAATGTAACATTAACTTGATGTTGGTATTAAAAAATGTTTTTATACATAATCCATGTCTTATTATAAATTAGGGTGTCATGGTATCAACCTGAAAGGTAAAAGCATCAAATTTTACTCAATGGGCTTTGTGCCCTGTCATGTGGCCTTGGTGTCCCTAAAAAAAAAAAAAGGGAAGGCCAAATGGCCTTGTCCCTAAAATGACGAAATTCCAACCCTGATGCTGATGATATTTTACTGTACTTATTGAAGCCTGATCTTTCACTGAAGGCTCTGTTGAACGTGATAGAAATGTTTAGTCAATTCTCCGGTTATAAAATAAATTGGTCAAAGAGTGAGGTCCTTCCAATCTCTTACTCAGGCCCCTCTCTTACTGGATCATACCCACCCTTTAAGAGTGGTATCATTGTTGTTTGGTTGGCTTGACCCCAGATGGTTGTATGTATGACAAATGTGAAAATATCATGGCATGCATAAATTGTTGTGCTGCCTTAAGAGGTATATATTGTCTTATTAGGCGAAAGCAATTTAAGTTGGTCTTGACAGTTTTGCACATCTTCTTAACATGTCTATTAAATTTAAGCTGAGAATCTAAAATAACACCTAAAAATTTGAACTCATCTACTCTATCTCTATCTCATCAATCTTTACTCTGGAATTTTCTTTGTTTTTTCTTTTAATTGAAAAGCACATTGATAATGTCTTTTTATAATTTAGAGTCAAATGATTGTTTCTGAGCCACTAGGATACACCAGACATCTCTTCTGATAGAGTTTTGGCTGTCAACTGAGGAGTTTTTGCAGACGCAAATACCATGGTGTCGTCCGCATACATTTGGCATCTGGCTCTTTTACAACTATCTGGTGAATCATTAATATATAAGCTAAAAAGTAAAGGGCCTAATATAGAACCTCGTGGAATTCCCATTGAACACGTCTGGACAGTTGACAGGGTAGGTGTTTATTTTCAAGGTAATCAACAAGTTGTTTAGCAACTGTTTTCTCAAGAACTTTTGAGAGTGCAGGTACGATGGAAATTGGCCTATAATTAGAGACCAGGTCAGGTAAACCAGACTTGTGAATGGGAGTTATAGTAGCCTTTTTCCAGGGCTCAGGAAATTCATTACTTCTGATAGAGCAGTCACTCTATCAGAGTCACTGGCACTTGAACAACAGAACTGTGTTTTTTAATAAATAAAGTATCTAATCCAAAATAATCCTTAGCTTTAGAATGCCTTAACTGCATTATAACCAATCTCTCTTTGATTAACCTCTTTAATATGAAAAGAAGTCGAGAGATCTCTCTGTATGTCTTTGAACTCAATTGGTCGGAAATTGGTCGCCAGTTCCTCAACTGATTTAATGAAAAAAGTATTAAATTCATTTGCAATTTCCAAAACATCATTACTAACTGTTCCATTTATATTCAGTTCCACGTTAGATCTTTTCATATTTGATGCCCGATTAGTCAAAATAGTTAGATGTTTCCAGAGTGCTGTGTTTTTCCCTTTTGAGTCAGCAATTAGTTGCATAAAGTAACAGGTTTTTGCCATACGCAACTCCTTTGTTACCTTATTTCTTAAGCCTTTGAAAATGAGTGTGTCTGAATTATTTCTTGTTACCAATGACTGTTAAAGTGCGAGATCTCTTTTCTTCATTATTTGGTGAATATCCTTATTTAACCACGGTAAAGCCCTGGAACGTCGTGGCTGTTTCAATTTCTGAATGTATTTCTGCATCAGATCAGTAAATGTTTTCATCATTGTATCACAAGAGGTGTTTACATTGTAAGATTGTATAACATCGTCCCAATTAATATTCTGTAACTCATTTTCAAATTGTGTTGTTTTGTTCTTTGGAATACCTGCAAACTCTGGTTTACCATTGCACCAGGATTTTAGACGTTTTTTGGTTAGTTTTCTAACTATTAAAACCATATTGTGGTCAGACAGGCCTGTGATTAAATTCTATGTCTTTGTCACTCTCTCAGTTCTTTTCGTGAAGACCAAGTCAATAAGGGTTTTGCTGACTTAAGTAAGTCTCGTTGGTCCTTTCATTTTTTGCTGAAAATGATGCTTTGAATAGATTGTTTTTAATTTTTGCTTCCTGCCTTTGTCCAACCAGTTTATATTATAGTCTCCCAAGAATATAGTTTCACAGCTACAATTTAGTTGTTTAGGTAGTTCGTCTAGATCTTGGTAAAATGAGACACCATGTGAGGGAGGATTATATAGGGTTACAATATTAAATTTCATTTTTGTTGACAACACTACATTAACAGCAATACACTCTAAAGGTCTGTCCAGATTAATTTCAACACATTTAAAACTCTCTTATATAAATCATTCCCCCTCCCACTCTATGAGAGGAAGCCCACATCTGTTCTATAATATAATCTATAAATCTATATGAATGTGGGGATTCGGCCCTATTATTTGCCCTGGGAATTCACATCCGCCATCATTATCGGTGTGTACATTCCTCCTTCAGCTGATGCAGCGGTGGCCTGTGACGTCATCCTCTCCGCTGTTGCCAAGGTACCGACACAGCATCCCAGTGCCTTCATAGTCATCACTGGGGATTTTAATCATGTTTCACTGGACAAAACAATCCCAACATTTCACCAGTATGTTTGCCCCACCAAACCTATAAAACACTGGATCTTTTGTATGCAAATGCTAAAGATGCATACAATCCCAAACCGGTGCTTTGGAAGACATCCTGCCTGGTTCCTGTGCCAAAGAAGTCGACACCATCAGACCTCAATGACTACCGACCAGTGGCCCTCACATCTTACATGATGAAGGTGCTGGAGAGACTGGTCTTGGCACACCTGAGGCTGTAGGTGAGAGCCCTGCTTGACCCTCTGCAATTTGCTTACCAGGCCCACTTGGGAGTTGATGACGCGGTCATCTACCTGCTGCAACGAGCCCATTCGCACCTGGATGGTGGTGGCAGCACTGTGAGAATCACATTCTTTGATTTCTCCAGTGCTTTTAACACCTTTCAGCCACTGCTACTGGGTGAGAAGCTGCGGGTGATGGGTGTCGACACTTCCATTGTCTCCTGGATTACTGACTACCTGACAGGCAGGCCACAGTTTGTCCGTATGGGCAGTGTTCTGTCTGTTGTGGTGGTTAGTGATACAGGAGCTCCACAGGGGACTGTACTGTCTCCTTTCCTGTTCACCTTATACACCACTGACTTTCAGTACAACACCAGGTCGTGTCACCTGCAGAAGTTTTCTCACGACTCGGCTGTTGTTGGGTGTATAAGTGAGGGACAGGAGGGGGAGTACAGGGCACTGATGGACAACTTTGTGGAGTGGACTGGACAGAATCACCTGCGGCTGAACATCAGCAAGACCAGAGAGATGGTGATTGATTTTAGGAAGAAGAGAAGGATGGCTTCCCAACCTCTGCACATTCTGGGAAAGGATGTGGAGGCGGTGGAGGATTATAAGTACCTGGGTGTTACCATCAACCACAGACTGGACTGGAGATCTAATGCTGCATTCCAGTTACATGGGAGACCACTCGCCCGAGTTGCGAAGTGGGAAATCTCGCAGCTGTCTCGCGACATTTCACCGAGGCACGCCCCCTTTTGGTCGGAATATCCACTGTCCGACTCGGGGCTCCTGAGAGTACACCGAGTAGAGCGAGGATAGACAAACGACTCGTCAAACAAAGATGGCTGCGCCCGTAATAGATGTATTTTCTTTGTATTTGTACCAAGTTGGTCGTTTTAATGTCGATTTTAAATGCTCTTACACATTTGATTACATTGCTGCTTTAATCCGGTCACCAATTTATGCATTGCACGGTCTTGCTGTGCGTGCAATACAATGTAAAGTTTTGTTTTCGAGCTGGTTTGCTAAAGAGGCTAATGTAGCTAACAATAACAATAACAATGACTAGCCTGCTACTACCCTGATGGCGTCCATGTTCTTCCGACTCGTCGTGTAGCGAGACAAACGGGAACGCTATTTGTGCTACAAGCCAGGAAATGATGTCACGTTCTCGCGTAAGAGCAACTCGGGCGAGTGGTCTCCCATGTAACTGGAATGCAGCATAACACTGAAGCTGTTTACAAGAAGGGGGATGAGCAGACTATACTTCCTGAGGAAGCTGAGATCCTTCAACGTGTGCAGCAAGATGTTGAAGATCTTTTATCAGTCTGTGGTGGCCAGTGTACTTTTCTTTGCTGTGGTTTGTTGGGGAAGCAGCACTGGAGCCAGCGACACCAATAGACTCAATAAACTCATTAAAAAGGCTAGCTCTGTGATTGGCTGTAAACAGCACACTCTGGAGGCTGTGGTAGAGAGGAGGACACTGAAAAAACTGTTATCAATCATGGATAATCCTCTCCACCCTCTCCACCTCATACTGGTCAGACAGTGGAGCACCTTCTCCAAAAGGCTGCTTCAGCTTCGCTGTCGTAACAACAGATACAGGAAATCTTTCCTGCCACAAGCCATCACTTCATACAATAACTCTCTCACCTCTGCCTGACAGAGAGATCTCTGATCTCGCTACTGTTTTTACTCCATTTATAACATGTTTACATCTGCACATTTTAGGTTCTTTTAAGTCTATTTATCTATTTATATTACCTGTGGTTCTATTATTGCACACTCATATGTACATTTTGGTTCTGTTATTGCACATTCATAAGTATATGTTGGTTATGTTATTGCACATTCATAGGAATTGTTTATTTCTTGTATAGTTGTATAGATTATTATTGTTTATAGTATAGTTTGCACTGTGTATATACATTGTATATATCTTGCTTTCTATTTATGTTATGTACAGAGTGTTTTTCTTTTTCTTTCCCACTGCTGCTGTGAAAAAATAATTTCCCAGTCTGGGATCAATAAAGTAATTCTATTCTATTCTATTCTATTCTATTCTATAAGACCTGGGATCCGTGGGTGACTTTTATGGAATCTGCTTAACTCATTAACATTTATGTTAACATTTATTTATTCAATTTTTGTTTGTTTGTTTGTTTAGCTCCTTTTTATTTATTTATTTTTTTCCTTTCACTGTTTTTATTTTATTATCATTGTCGTTATGAATATCACTATCACTGGTGTTAATCCTGCTTATTTAAGTTATAGTTTCCTCTCCCACTTAGTTGCCCTATCTCTGTGACTTTGATATGTGGAGCATGAGTGGGGTTGATGGATCTGTATGTGTGGGAGGGAGGGATGGGGCGTGAGTATGGGTCACAATGCAAGATTATATGACTATTCTTGACTGTGGCACAGGCATACTGTTTGTGTTATTATGTAATATTCTATGTCTTTGTTAAACTTGCATAGAAAATGAATAAACAGAATTTAAAAAAAAGAAGAACAATAACCTCCCAGCTGACAGACAATCTGGCTCTATTGACGTCTTTAAATCTAAACTCAAAATGTACTTCTTCGACTTAACCTTTAATAAGTCCTTGACTATGACTGCTAGCTTCTTCAGTGGGTCAGTCTCAGTCTCAATGAGTTATTAGAATTCACATTGGACGAGAAACCGTCTGTTTATTCTGATTAACATCGCATTTCTCCAACTTTTGTTTTCTGTTCCCACAATCTGCAAGCTGTGTCGCTCTCTCACTCTCCTCTCTCTCTCTAGCTTCCTCCTCTTCCTCCTCCTCTTTTTTCACTCAGGCTCCCCTGTGATGGACCATGTCTACCTCTCCTGGCTCCCGCTGCCTCACATATTGATGTATAGGGACTGTCATACCCTGGGCTCCGATGGATCATTGCTCTCCTCTGTTTACTATCTCCTTATATCTGTATTTCTGTAAAATTTGATGCCTCTTCACTCTGATCTTCTCTGTTTTACTGCTAATTATCTTGTGTGGTATCTTCCAGGTCACCACAGTGGAGAGGAGGTTGTATGGCTCAGGCACCACTTGGCGATGCCTAGGCCTGCTCAGTCGTCTCCTGGATCCAAACACTTTACATATATTAGAATTTGTATCAGATATTCTGTTAATGCAATTTGTAAACTGTGATTTTGATGTTCTGTTCTGTACATGGGACATCTATTGCAAGTCTGTCCGTCCTGGGAGAGGGATCCCTCCTCTGTGGCTCTTCCTAAGGTTTCTTCCATCTTTTTTTTCCTCACTGTTAAAAGGTTGTTTTTCTCTATCAATATGGCAAGTTTTTTGTCACTCAAATCGAGGGTCTAGGGACAGAGGATGTCGTTCACTGTACAATTTGTAAAACCCACTGAGGCAATGTGATTGTGATTTTGGGCTATATAAATAAAATTGATTGATTTGATTTGATTTGAACGAGCCTATTATCATCCCCACCTGTTGCCATTTTCAACATCAGCTATCAATAGGCTTGTTTGAGATGAGCCAGGCCTGCGCAGAATCGATCACCGGCGACCACTGCACAATGCATGCTGGTTAGATTTGTGTCCGACTTGATCCCGACTTGTTCTGACGTCATGCACGCGCCGGCATCGATAATCTCACGAGATCAAGGTGGCCACAGTTTTTAGAGCCAGGCGCCGCAGCTGCTCTCCACCAACTGCAAGACCTCAGGGCATGATGGGAAACGCCTGGCTGTTGCCTGATCAAAGAGCTGATTGGCTCTTAGGACTACAAACACTACATTTTGTCGAAAATCCTAATTTTCTGTGTACTTGTTATATGTAATGATAGATTATATGAATCTCATGTTGAGCAATGAAGATTTAATCTTTTAACAAACATATTTTGTGTGGTTGATAATAATAATAATAATAATAATAATAATAATAATAAAGGTTATTTACATAACACTTCCCAGAGGAAAAGAAAATTTGAAAAGAGATCTCAAAAATGTTTCATTTACTTCTCCTAGACAACTATGAGATCTGTGTGACACCAAACTGAGACTACGGTTTATTTCTCCTGTGTCTCGTCTTTTTCTCCTGAGCAGTAAGATGCACTAAATCTCAATTTAGTCTCCTTTTAAGTTTTAGAAGAGATCTCAACCAGCTCTAATTTATTTCTCAGAGTTTCTCAACTATTGTGTCTCTTTGTGATCTCATGCAGAGAAATCAGAGAGTTCTCTCTATGAACTCAATCTACTCTCATCCCAGCTTCAGTTCATGCATCTCATACTAAGCTCAGACAGAGCAAATGAAGAGCTCTCCACAAGCACTCTTTGAATTCTCAGACTGAGTGACTTTATTGTAATCCACATATTCTGAAATTATGTATTGTTGTACGCAGAATAAATTGCTTGTCTTTGTCTAGGTATGGCATCACAATACATCTGTCCATCAGGACAATGAACCTAGGGATGACAGAAAAAAAGGCATATGAGTTTGCATATAGTGGTGCACAAAATATGATGCAATTTATTGTGACTGAAAAGGATTACAGTAATTGAATAATTATACACGTGGAACCTTTCCTATTAAAGAGAAATTGATTAAAATAAAGATGACTAAATCATAATCATAATGAAAACAATCACAGTTGTAACATTTATAAGCTGGTAACGTTAGGTACACTGATTTCACATTTTTAAAATGCACAAAGGAAAACTGGCATATAATAATCATCACTACTAACTTGTGTTTCTATTCTAACCATTTTATTATTGGGGTATTATAAGGTTATTATATAAATGAAAACGAAATAATATGATATTAAAATAATGAAGGTGTAAAAATAATTTCTGTTAGGCTAACTGAAATAAAAATAAAAATGAGGCTTTACAAAACTCAAGAAATAACTGAAAATGTAATGTACGTTTACAAAGCTAACTAGAATAACCTCAACTTACACAATAAATTATGAAGTAAATTAATTATTTAGAAAACGTGTAGCATTATCCACTCACCGGCTACAGAAGCTGCATCTTTGTTTTCTTAATACATCAACAAGCTGCATTTGGCGCAAACAAACTTGTGAATTTGAACCATGTAGATGATGCAGCCCCAATGTTAACATTTCATTGGAAGAGAGCGCCATCAGTCACAAAGCTGCACCGTGATTGGTTAATTCAAAACGGGGGGCTGACTTAAGGACGTTAAATCGTACGTTAACATAACGTTATGGAGTTGCGGGCTGGAGGAATGGAGGACGAAACGGCAGGAGGAAAAAGAAGGTAAGCTACATCTTTGTCAAACGTAATTTGGGTGAAAGTTTGTAAAATGTAGATGGCGAGTGTTCATGTTAGTTCTGTTCTGTTTTGTAGAAACTGGTCGGCATATGTGGCAAATAGTGAAGCTAGCTAGCGAAGCTATAAGCCAGGACCACATGTGGCCATGAACTAGCTAACTAGCTAACATTAACTGTGGTTTGTCTGGTGGATTTTTGATCATGTTTTCAGTTACTGAATGGTCTGATACGGTTAAATTAACATAATCTGTGTATCAACAAGTTGCTGTAGCAAATGAGATATGACATGATAAAACTAATTAAGACATTGAACCACCTTTGTAAATAATTAAAATGTGTTGGAATTTTATGGTTTTTATGGAATGGATGCAGGAAATACTAAAAAAGAGATGCCCAAAAGGGCGCGAAACCCACCGAAGAAGATGAAGTGTACCAATCTCTACCTACCGAGTCATCTCTACCTATCCAGCCACAGCACCAGTCTGTAACTGCCTGGCCACAGTACCAGCTTCCAGTTTCCCAGTCATCGCCACATACACAGCCACCAGCTCCTACTGTAACAGCCAAAGTATGGGGATAGAATACTGACATAAACCGCGCGTGAGCAATGAGACTTGCGCGCTAATTGGATCCGCGCGCGCGCAAATCAAACATCCGCACGCGCATTTTTTTTCCCCCCCGAGCGCTTCCAAAGCACTTGCGAGCTATTTTGTATCCTGCATCTCTGCCCCCTTGAGCAATATTGTAGCCTGCGAGGAGAAAAACAGCTCGAGCGTGCGCAGAGTCCGCTCACAATACTTTCCCCTGCTCGCGCGAGTGCAGACTGCGCGCTCGCGAATCTCTCCTCTCCTCGCTCGGAAAAGTTTCCCCTGCTCGCGCGCAAATTTTTTTTTAGTGTGCGTTTTTTGTCAGCAAGGGGGCGGGCCTGGGGGGCATGCCAATCACCATTGTATCCCGAATATAATTGGTTGAGCGAATTCGCCAAGTGGACAGCAAGGTAAAGGCAACACCACTAGGACAAACGGGACAAACCACACAGCCCTGAATGCCTGAATGACATGTATTGTGATTTGGTGTCTTGACTTGAATGTTTGCAAAATGTCACAAAGAGCAATGAACTTCAATATGAGTGAATATATGTCTGAGTGCTGTCTTTTCTTTCCTCCATCGTTGACATTAATCGGATAAAACGCTGATCATTTTTTTGTAACTTGGGTCCTGTTGCACACAGACTGTACATTTTTTATTTTGGTAAAACTTTTGTTCATATTCTAGATCTACTTCTTTCTCCCTGAAAATTATAACACACATAAATATTATACACAGGCCAGCCACCAGTCACATAGATTTTGACTTAATTTTGACAAGACACGGCTCCAAATGTTTTTGTGTTTTTTTCCTGCGACCATTCGACCAATGAAATTTTGGTCGGCTAATGATTTTTTGGTCGACAGTGCTTGGTCGACTATTTGGGGGCAGCCCTAGAAATCTTTGGATTTTTTTTAAACTTGTCTCTTCCTTTTCTTGACTTAATGATTGCTGCTGTGTCCCTGTAAGGTAATACATCTTTTGTGTCACAGGTGGTGAGCACCTCAAGGCATTAAAAAGTTTTCTGGACAAAGTGGAACAGATCCAACCTCAGGTTGGGCTCCAAAAAACAGATCCGGGAAGCAAGAGCTGTATCCAGAAAGTGGCCTGTTCCTGTCCTCTACTCGCCTGGCTGCAATCCATGCAGAAGCAAAGAAGGACTGCCCTCGCCTATTTCATCTTCTTTTTGATGAATTCTTTACTGCGGAGGAGTGCCGAAATGCTGTGGCATTTGGGAAACACGGAAAGGTGCCAGATGGGAAGACAGTCCTGGATAAGTTCAAAGTCGATGGGATTCTAAGTAAGTATATTGCTGATTTGGTAGTTAACAATTTATGGAAAAGTTGTGGAAATTCATTAGTTAAAATGTGTGGGAACCTAATATAGAGAGGCAAAGTCACGCCCACGGTGGATCTCTTGGGACCTTATTTTGGAAAAAGATATGTTATGGCAGTGAACCGCAAAAGACAACTAATCTTTTGATCCTGTTTGAATTATGTCACGAATTACACATATATTTGTCAATTTAAAATATAATTTTACAACTCAAAAAGTCACAGTTTCAGTTAACTACACACCCAAGTTGACCAAGTAACATCATGCTACCCAGAGCTGCTTAAGCTAGTGTTAACATGATGCCTGTGTGTTTTGTTCTGGCATGTACCCTCCACAAAAAGACATTAAAACAAGTACTTTCCCTTTTGTTTTCCTAAAATACTTATTCACCATGATGTAGCTAGTACGATGTTGAAAGTACCAGAATAACTCAAAATATCAAAATAGCCGAAATCCCACTTTTCCATCCATTTTTGCCACAAGACCGCCACACATGTTGTGTAAAATGAGACATTTAGTTTACTGACCAGTTTCACTTACTTCACTATTTTCATGCTTATTTTTCTTTCATCAGGTAACATTTTGTAGAGATATAAATTAACAAACATCATGTGTAATTCATGACACAATTCATGGGATCAGAAGTTAAGTTGTCTATCGCTGTACACTGTCGTACATATAGGGGTGTCATGATTCTCCAAATGCTTGATTCGATTTGATTTTCGATTTCAAGGTCGCGATTCAATTGGATTTTTTCCCTTTTTAGCACAGATGGCTATGCCACTTTTAGATTAATCTAATCTAGAATCATTGGTTTTATGCCATGATAACTAATTAAATTTTTCATTCTCATTTCAAAAGATGTTCTACATGGTGTCATGGGTGATATTTATAATAATAATAATACTATAATTTTAATTGACAACTAATTAACTAATAGTTTCAGGTTCCAGAAAATCAGTTTTAACATCATTTTTTGTTTTTCAACAATGCTTCATCTTCCTCAAGTACTGCTTAACACCATCAACTTTTTCAACCTAAAGAAGCACATATTATTTTCAAAAATTAATTTGTTTTAATTCTAGTTTTTAATTTCTAATTTGTTTGTCCCTCTTTCTTCTGCCCCCTTCTCACATTCAACACCCTATCTGGCCAAATTTGGCATAGTTTCTGAAGTGTTGGAACCCCATGTATCACATAGCTACATTTAATGTTGTGATTGTTTGTGTCCTCACAGTGTTACTGAATTTCCTCATGTGTGAACCACAGAGATATTACAATGTGAATTTTGTGATATCAGGATAAAAAAGTTATTAATACGGTCATGGTAACTGCTGTTAAATTATGCAATTTGTAATTTGTGCTTTCTTTTCTTTCTTTTATTTTTGCAGCTTACATCATGCGCTGTAGTACACTGGATGGATGGACACCGGTTGACAAAAGTAAGGTCAAAAAAGCCTTCATAAACAAATGCCGCATGAGGGCCACAACACTGTAAATAGATGTGGCATACTGAGAGACATTTGTTGAAATGACCATGTTCAAAAAAGCCCTTGTATACAAATGCTGCACGGTGGCCTTAAAGACTCTTAAGTTGTTCATTGTTGTGATTTGTTGTAAAGCTGTGCTGACACTGTTCAAAACACTGTTAGAGACAATGTGGCTGTTTCAAAAACATAATTTTACTGAAAAGAGGAACATTCATAGTTAAGATTTTATAATGATGACAATGTTAGAATAGCTTTTGCTATCTTTAAATGTTAACTTTGTTGTTAACGTTATTGTTATTAACGTTATTACAGCTATTTTAAATACTCAAAAAAGTCATTGTACTTTTTGATCACTGCTGTGTTGAATTTTAATAAAGAAGATTAAGATTCAGTCAGATCCAGATTACTTTATTCATCCCAAAAGGGAAATTCATTCGTCTGTCAGCTCATCTGCCATTTGCTATAGAATTATAAAGCCTAATGACTGTGGGTACAAAGATGTTCTGTATATCTCCGTCCTGCATTGAAGAGAGAGGAGCCTCCACCACCGTTGTTTCTTTGGTCCATCAAGATGTTATGAAGTGGATGATCAGTGTTGTTTAGAAATGGTAAATCCAGTCAGGTTGGAGGAGAGGGTAACATGATTGAAGTCTTATATTATTTTAAGTGCCTCAGGATGTTTAGTCTGTATCCTGGTAACAATTTCATGGAGAACCTCACATGGAACTTCTTATTTGTTCCAGCATTTGTAAGGGGGGGTGTGTGTGTGTGTGTGACTCACATATTGCTCCATAGTAGCTCCAGTATTGCTCATTTTCTTCTCCAACGGAGAAATAAACGAGCCATTTAAAAACACTGGATTGAGATAAGCAAGGTATCTCCCTTAAGTCTCAAGTATGACTCCCTCTAATTATTTGGTCTCACCTATTTCTCCTAGTGAATTTTAGGAGAAACATATGAGAAACATTTTAGACAGGCTGAGATGAGAATCTCAAATTTGTCTCCCGAGCTGTAGAAGAGCAAGCTTTGAGCAGTAAAATTTTCCTCTGGGTTATCAAAATGAGCAATCAGTGCTTTACAAGGCAGACAAAAAGAACAAAGGATAGAATATGGAAAATACCAGCCACCCTCTGCACACCGTCATCAGCGACCAGAGGAGCCTGTTCAGTGAAAGACTGCTCCTTCCCAAGTGTAGGACCAACAGACTTAAGAACTCCTTTGTCCCTCATGCCATCAGGCTGTACAACTCCTCACTTGGGGGGAGGAGGAAATAGATAGCCGGCAATACTGCAGTGCTGTGTCACTGTGCAATAACTTATTTATCTATTTATTCACATACATACCTGGACACTCTTACTTTCGTGCAATAATTTCTGTACAATAACACATATACAGTCCTCTACATTTATATTTATTTTATTTTATTTATTCTATTCTATTTTATTTTATTTTATTTTATTTTTATTGTATTCTATTGTATTTTGTTTTATTCCTATCTTTATTTTCTATTTTTAGCTAAGAGTTTATTGTGAATTGTATGCTGCTGGAAATTCAATTTCCCTGAGGGAGTCATCCCAACGGGATCAATAAAGTGAAGTCTAAATCTAAGTCTAAGTCTAAGAATGTCCCTGCATTACTCACCAGGAAAAACACTCAAAAGTGTTAAACAATGACACAAAATATACATGTTTTGTTGTAGTTGAAGTGTGTTCATGTTATTAAACCATACATAAGACAATTATAATGCACATTTTTTTATATATATCTTGAAGAGCATGGTTAGCGCCGTGAATTTGGCTTGTCCCTTGGGTAAGGAGTCATGGTTTAGTGACATTTTTTGAATTTAAATTAATGTTTTTCTCCTGTTTTTAAGATCATAATACAAAGTAAAGTGTTATAGTTAGTATAATACTAAAAAAAATGAAAATATCAATTAATAATTAAAATAGTTTACAAAAAATAGCTGTCCCTTGATTTCATGTCACTGGTGTTACTATTTGTAAAAACCTTTATTTTGAAAAACTGCTGCATCCCTGCAAAAATCTTCTTGGGTCAAGAGGTCATTGGAGGCGTGTCCATTTTGAAGAGCACATGGTAAGACACCACCTTCTCTTCATATGTTGACAATTTTAAGAATTAACTAGTAATTTCATGTGAGGACTTAAGATGTGTCACTGGTGTTATAGAGTTTATAGTAAGGGGAAAGGAAATTTGATTAAAATAATTGATCAAATTGTATGATTAGCTGATATATTTATAAATTAAGAAGTTCAGTATTGCCTGCAATGTCCACCATCTTGAATAGGCCATCTTGTCTGTTGATGTGTCATTGGTGTTACTAACAAGAACAATAACTGGTGTTACCAGTGGGTAACACCAGTGACAATCATTAGCACCACTAATCCTTTTCCCCCAAATAAATAGATAGGTCAGCATTTACATAAAACAGACTTATTAGCATTTCATTGCTGTTTCAATATTGTGTGTGTATATATATATATATATATATATATATATATATATATATATATATATATATATATGTGTGTGTGTATACATATATATATGTATATATATGTATATTTATATAATATTTATAGAGAAGATATCAACTGGTATGGGGATGAGCAAATTGTTTGTCTGATGTCAGCGCCACTGCCAGTGAACAAAAGGTCCGTTCAAATTTTCCACACAACATGTGTGATAGTGGCAGTTTTACATATCACACACACACACACACACACACACACACTGTATCATATGCTCTCACACACACAGAGCATTGGGTGCAACCCCTGTTCCAACATTTTGTTTTATTGAATTATTTGTTCAGTCAGCCATCTCTTTCATACTCATTCCTAGGTTCCTAAGTTCACGAATGAAAGAATTAATTTTATGTTTTCATATTGTGTTATGAAATACACATTTTTAGGCTTCATCCCAGCCTACATTTGAATAAAACAAGTCAATAAATGTGAAATTATTTGAGGTGAAATACTAATAAATTGATAACATCTGTTTGAAACATCTTCTGTTGTGCCATTTCCTTCGCATTGTGGTGTTACAGTGCATCACTGGTGTTACTGTATGGCATATTGCTGTTCTGGCATCAGAGTTGTCCAGTTTATTTAAATATGTTGTTTTGTATCTAGCTAACTGTTGCAACATTCATTAGTAAACATTTTAAGGATATGATATTTCAAATTTGAAGACTCAATGCCAATTAATTCTAAAGTTATGTAAAAATGTGAATGACAGAAATTGAAAAACGTCACATTATAATACTGTACACACATATTTAAACTAAATGGTTACTCATTTTAAAAAACGTCTTAATAATGTCATTAACCTTTTCTTTCTTTGATTATATATGCTAATGAAATAGTCCAGTTACATCCCAGGAAGCCTGACTTATCATCTAAAACATTGGTAACACCAGTGACGAAAAGGCAGAACAAGCATTTTTTTAATATGATGTAATAAGAATATTAAAATACATTAAGCTGTAATTTATGTTGATTTATAATGGTAAGTGGTTAACTGTTATGTGACCATGTTTTATTTGTTAAAAAAAAGAATACAAATGAAACATGAATTGCTGTTCAAAAAGCTACCATTTTCATAGAATGACCCATATACTGTATATAATTACAAATATAAATACATCAATAAATAAAGATTATAAGAAACCTTTGCTGTTTGTCCTCCCCATTGTGTAGCCTACATATGTAGCTGTGAGAACGTTTGGACTGTTAATTCCCTAAAATAAATTTAGGGATTGTATGATTTATAAATGACAGTGCATACGCAATTTCTTCAGCCATAGCTATCCGAACGTGTTCTGCAAACTACAGGTAGCCTACAGATGGATCTAACAGGATGTAAATATTTCTGTGACTTCCTGTATATTCTTTGACAGCGGCTGTAAACTGTCCGACTTGACTGCAGCTTTTTGTCACCGCCCCCTGCTGCTGCCGCCTGGTCTCATCCACCTTCCAGGCAAAGCGCAGTTGTAGGCCTTGTAGAATACCCTGGAGCCATAGAAAATCTTAAAGAATATGCCCATTGGCTACAAATCCAAATATGATTGGTTGATCAAATTATCAATCCAAATGTACACTCATTACGTTTAATGGTCAGGGCATTCTATAAAGGAAATAGAATACCCTGGATGGAGGATATTCTACCCAGAGACACATAGAAAAATATCTGATTGGTTGAATTTTTTTCCAACACAAAACCACTCAAATGCGCAGTGTATGGACAGAAAACTACAGAAACAAGTCAGCGTAATTTTATGTTATTTATAGAATTAATAAGATACGTTTCTTTTTCATCTGAGGATTCCAGGGTATTCTTTGAATACCTTGAAGGCCTTGAAGACTCGCCACTGAGATATATATATATATATATATATATATATATATATATATATATATATATATATATACATATATATATACATACATACATACATACATATATATATACATGTATATATATATATATATATGTATATATATATATATATATATATATATGTATATATATATATATATATATATATATATATATATATATGTATATATATATATATATATATACACATGTATATATATATATATATATATATATATATATATATATATATATATACATATACATATACATATATATATATATATATATATATATATATATATATATATATATATATATATATATATATATATACACATATACATATATATATATATATATATATATATATATATATATATACACACACACCAATCAGCCACAACATTAAAATCAGCCACAACAGCCACAACTGACAGGGGGGCGCCGTTTAGCTCAGTTGGTAGAGCAGGTTCCCTGGCAGAATTGGCAGAGCCCCGGCCTGGGGCTCTTTGCTGCGTGTCACTCCCCCTCTCTCTCTCATCCTGCTTCCTGTCCAACTTGAGCCTGTTCTATCAATAAAGCCGTATAAAGGCCAAAAAAATAAATAAATAAATAAAAACACTGACAGGTGAATAACATTGATCATCTCATCACAATGCGATTCTCTGCTGGGAAACCTTGGGTGCTGGCATTCATGTGAATGTCACTTGACACGCACCACCCATCCAAACACTTGTCAACCAAGTACACCCCCTCATCACAACAACACCACCCAATGGCAGTGGCCCCCCAGCAGGACAATGTGCCCTGACACACCGCAAACACTGCCCAGGAACAGCTTGAGGAACACAATAAAGGACCCAAGGTGTTGACCGGGCCTCCAAATTCCCCAGATCCCAATCTGATCGAGCATCTGTAAGACGTGCTGGAGCAGGTCTGATCCATGGAGGCCCCACCCCCCAACATACAGGACCCAGAGGATCCACTATAAAACACCCTGGTGCCACACACCGCAGGACACCCTCAGAGGTCTTAAGTCCATGTCTTGACAGGTCAGAGCTGTTTTTCTGTTCTGCACAAGGGGAACCTTCACAATATTAGGCAGGTGGTCATAATGTTATGCCTGTCAGTGTATATATACAAAATACAAAAGTGGTGTTCATCTGTGAAGATTATCTTGCTGAACAAAACATGTAAGTATCACAAACTTGTGTTTGCCATTGAGCTTATCATCCAAAATGTAAATGTAAATGTAAATGTACTTTATTTATACAGCCCTTTACAACAATCCTTTCGGTGTACCAAAGTGCTTTACAGCAAGTAATAAATAAAAGAAGAATAAATAAAAACAATTAAAAACAATAAAATACAGCAAAATCAAATAAGATAAAATAAGATAAAAGTGTCATCACGCTACTGGGTATTAAAAGCCATCCTAAATAAATAGGTTTTTAACCTAGATTTGAAGAGGCCCAGGTCAGAAATAAGACCCATTTCGGCGGGGAGCTTATTCCAGAGCCTGGGGGCAGCAACAGAAAAGACTCGGTCACCCCAGTGTTTGTATTTTGACCTGGGCACTTCCAGCAAAAGCTGATTGGTTGACCTCAGAGCTCTACCAGGATTACGGACAGTTAAAAGCTCAGATAAATACGATGGGGCAAGGCCGTTAAGAGCTTTAAAAACAAACATTAAAAGTTTAAAATCAATTCTATAAAGGACAGGAAGCCAATGAAGAGAGTTAAGAACAGGAGTGATGTGCACACGTCTGTTAGTGTTGGCTAAAAGATGGGCAGCAGCGTTTTGCACAAGTTGAAAGCGACTTAGAGAAGACTGGGAGACGCCAACATAAAGTGCATTGCAGTAGTCTAACCTTGAACTTATTAGAGCATGGATGGCTTTCTTAAGGTCATGACGGCTTAAAAACATTTTAACTTTGGCCAGGAGACGTAACTGGAAAAAAATAGTCCTGACAACATTGTTGATTTGTTTGTCAAACCTCAGATGACTGTCAAAGGTCACTCCGAGAAAATCCAATTCAAAAATCCCATAGGCTTTTTGCTGAGGGAACCAGAGTTGCTAACTTCCAGATTGTCCAACAAAAATATGTCATCCCTACACCACTCTATAGCTGAATGTGTTTGTTAAGAAAGTGATAGGTGAATTAACCAATCACATTTTGCTAGTGAAGCTAGTTTATCATGTTCATGGCAATGGCAGATGAGATCAACAGTGTGGCAAGGTGGGCTTTCACCGAGAAGCAATTAATACCGTTTGCCTTATGTAATGGTTAGTAAAAGTGTAACTGTTGGGGCGCCGTTTAGCTCAGTTGGTAGAGCAGGTGTCCCATGTACAGAGGCTTTGTCCTCGCTGCAGCTGCCCCGGGTTTGAGTCCTGGCCTGGGGCTCTTTGCTGCGTGTCACTCCCCCTCTCTCTCTCATCCTGTTTCCTGTCTATCTTGAGCTGTTCTATCAATAAAGCCATACAAAATACTAGGCCTGCACGATATGAGGAAAATCTGCGATGTGCGATAACACTGTTCAATATTGCGATGACGATATAACTTGCGATAAATAAACAAATATTGAAGTTTGCATATTATTAACTATACAGTTAATAATAGTGTTTCCGCATTAATAGGTACACTGCTAACATAGACCCCAAACATTGAATAGCCAATGTCCACTGAATAAAGAATGAAATAAATTATTTCGAACATGCTTTTATTGAACAAACTGCACATGAATACCCAACCAATTAAGCAGAACATTAATTTAAATAAGACATTATAACTATATGAAATTAAAGTTTAATTTCCCCTGCTCCCTTTAAACTATTTTCTTGTAAACTCAATCAAAACATCTCTTACCATGCAGAGTTGAAATAAATAAAACATCCAGGGGGAAACAACTTAAATAATTAAATAAATATAAATTAAACATGGCACTTTAAATTAACTGTAATGTCTCTCATCACAATCATCAAGGCCCTTGACTCTGCCTAACAAGGTGCAGAGATCTATAGTATGAGGGACAAAACTGAAATAGAGTAGGGCCAGCCCACTAAATCAAGAGAAAATAAAATCAGGAAAAAATATCTACCCGTTAGGGCAAGTTACAACCTTAGTTATTCCCTTAACACAAGTTCTTGGCCAAGAAAACCAGCATGTTAACTTTGTTAGGTTGTTACCACATTCCCAGATGTGCTGATGTGCTCACACAGTACCTGTCATTGTAACACGTTGTAACAGTCAGTTATTTAATGTAGCGGCACTAGGTGGCGCCTCTTTTGTTTAGTGGGTAATATAACCTGTACGATGAAGAAGAGCAGGTGTACTTCCGCTCCTCATGAGAAAGGATACCGCTAACAGAGCGAAGACTTCCCTTTTTATTTTGTGAAGTGTTGGTAGAAGAACCTCGGCCTGTGTTCATTTGCATGTATGCCTGTAACATTAGTGCCGTAGAGACCTGGCATGGTGCGGTCAGTGTTATGAATAAAAGTGCCGTGCGGAAACCTCCACATGTTGCCTGCCGTCTCTTGAGTAACCGGAGCAACCGCACTAAAGTGGACCATCACCTTCCCCTTCACCAGCCCACGTTACAACGTCGTCTCTCCTGAATCCAAAATAAGTTCATATAGCAGAAGTGCTGTTTCTTTTCACCACAAGGCCTTCGTCGACCATTGTCATCGCTTTTTTCTCCTCCCTCACCCATCATAACCTGGCAATCACCACCAAACTGATGCCGATTAATTTTGTCAGGGTAGCTAACGGCTAGCTGGGGCTTCATCTGATTGGCCTTTGTAAACAGGGCTCCGCCTGATAGGCTAAATGTTAGCATGCTCACGGCGCATGTAAACAAAATGATTTTTCTTATTCATCGCGTGTCAGGCAGTCTTTTGCGATGTGTTCATCGCACATGTTCATATCGCGATGACGATGAAAATTCGATTTATCGTGCAGCCCTACAAAATACCCAAAAAAAAGTAACTGTTACGGAGGATCCGCAAAGGAGTATTATGGAGACTGAAATTGGGGTTGTCCCTGAGCAACTTCTAATAGTGCAGCACAGTACAGACCAATGTTGGTAGACGGAAATAATATTACTGGAGATAAATGCTATCTGTGAATGTGTCTTTGGTTCTCAAACAGAGAAATAAGAATAAAAAGAAACGATTGATTCACTGTGAAAATGATTCACTGTATTACAGCTCTTAATATTAAACATGCTTAATTATACAACTTATCCAAAGGGATGATCCATTAAAGTCCCTCTCATAGCGTAATTATACCCATGAAATTCATCTCTGTTTATCACAATTACATATTTGGAGGTTTTTTCCATGAAAAAATCTATACGTGGCTTTATGGCTTGAATGTAACCTCATGCCTCATTAAGTATACAAGGTTCTACTGATATGCAAATTAATCCAGATTCCCCCCTCCCATTCCACAACAGCTGGAATGTACCTGCATGTTTTGAAAGTACGGAAACTTGATAATTAGTTACATACTGAATACAGCACGTTTCCAGGCAATGTTATGGTAATGAGATGGAATGCCCCACCGCACAAGTTGATAAAACTGGTTCCTTAGGTTTGTGACATATGAAACCCTGGCTGTTTGAATCTGTTTGTTTAGACTGTCCTTGGAACACTGCAGCTCTAAAGCAGAAACCATAGCGTTGACAGGTTATTTTGCCTAAAATATGCCTTGTATAGTATAAAAAACATTATTTGGTTGGACAGGTTAACAAGGTTAAAAACTCTCTTTTCTTGACCAGATTAAATGTCAATCATCTACAGCTCAACACAAGTATCAGTAGTGTCATACAGCTCTAGAAAAGCTCAAGAAAAACATGACTTAGTTCTGCCATCTTTATGTTTTCTGCCCTTTACTGGGCTGTGACAACTACACACCACAGACACCTGATATTGTTACAAGCTACCTAGCAGCCTGCCACTCATTCCTAGTAAAATCTTTTGACCTGTTGCTGCTCATTTGCTGTGTCTGCTGTGTTTTGGCTGAGCTGAAGTCCTAGTTTTAATAGTCCCGGTTTGCTACTGCACTGACGTAAGACATTATTACCTAAATGTATAATATAGAAGAGCCTTTGAAGGGACTGAGAAAAAGGAGCAGTTGATGAGAGACTAATTTGAAGATACTTGGGAAACTGAGTTGAAAAGGATACCTGTGTGGTGAGCTGGTATTGTAGCTGTTCCAGAGCAGACAGTTGGTTACCTTGGTCTCTTAGTTTCTCGGTGGAGGAATCCCTCTCTGTAAAGCACCCTTTGAGAGAATACAAACAGCCTATTAGTAAAGCTATGGCAAATGGAGAAACTACAGCCTTGAAAATGACCACAGAATCAGTACATCTCTTCGATTGAACTCAATTTAGCTATGTTTACCTAATAAATAGACTCTAATTTTTTCATGTGTTCGTTTCTCTGGTTTGATGTGTGGAAGAGTAGAGAACAAGGAAGTTTGTGCATGGCCAGAGGTACAATGGTTACAAGGAGTGAA
Organism: Pagrus major; assembly: GCF_040436345.1. Classification (NCBI taxonomy): domain Eukaryota; kingdom Metazoa; phylum Chordata; class Actinopteri; order Spariformes; family Sparidae; genus Pagrus; species Pagrus major. The sequence goes on from NC_133234.1 coordinate 4,602,959, forward strand.
TAATAAGGATAGAGGGACAAACACTAGACTAGAGGCATCACTGTAGCAGGATTGTCAACATCTAGCATGAGCATGAGAATGTGTACCTTTAAGGTGTAATTTGTAGAATATGGCCAAAATTCAAGGGTACATTACAAAATGTTCCTTTAAGATATTTGCTGGTACACCCTAAGACTGGAGTGGTGTATGACATCATCACTACATCATATGTAGCACCTGTGGGGAACACTAAATTGAACTAGTTAGAGGTCTATCATATTGATAACATTTTTTATGTACACAAATAATAATAATAATAAATACTTCTACAGAGCTTGTAGAAAAGTGCAGAATAAAAGTATGTCTATTGCTTGAAAACATTATTATGACTATGAATTGATAGTTTTGAAAATTGGGTCTGGTCCAAAATGAGCATACTGCTGTTGATATCATGTGGTGTCCAGCACCGTAACGTAAACGTGCGGGCCACCCCTGCGACTATCCTTGAGTGGGCCCCTATTAAAAACATTTTTTATTTTTAAGGGTTGTCGGGTGGGGGGCAGTCTGCCGTCTGCAACATGTGTCTTAGAGGCTCTTTACACCTGGTATTATCACCCTATTTATTACCTTTGTGATCAGATGACAAGTGAACAGCTCTACGTACGTCTGTTCACACAGGCATTAAAATGCATCTCGACAGACCACTTGGATCTCACTTCCCTGCTGATAAGCAAATGCAACACGCACATCATGTCAAGACTGGTGGGACAGAATTGTAATTGGTAAATTTACCGACCAACACTTGCTAGATAAGACTCATTTAATCACATTTTTTTAATGTGGGAAACTGCGACTACTGCTACACATAAACACACACCGCATTAGTGCACGCAGCCGGTAATGATGCCAGGAGCCCTCTGTGACACTGTCCGTGGTCCTGCGCATTTGACTCCTCCTCATTACTCATTGTCGCAGAATGCAGGATTTCTAGAACTGCCTAAAATACTGACACTTTGAAGTGCTCCTCAGCCTTTCATCCTCGCATAACTCATCAAAATGTCTTTTGGTGTGCCTTGCGCGTTTTTGTGGAAATGAAGGTGGAATAGGCTACCCCATGACTGAGCAAGATTTTGGGCAGTTTCTTTAAGGCTGTGAAACTCTCCTCTGAGTGACACAAGGGTCTCAGATGCACTGGCTAGATATTTGCTTGCCTGCAAAATATCAATCTTCTGTTTTTGGAGACTTTGTGAAACAGTGTTGATAGTTTCCAGAATTTTACCCTGTATCACTGTTTGAAGGACAAATTCAAAATTTTCCATGTTATGTTTTAGTCCCTCGGCCTCAGCACGCTCTCCTGCTTTTTAGATAACAGACATATTTTCGTAAATGCTTTCATCACATCTGGGTAACGAAAGCGGAGTGAACGCACAGCATCATTTCTGGATGCCCAGCGCGTCGGGCACAGCCGTTTAAGTGTTGGTTGCCCTGTCACTTTGAACTGTGACTCAAGAAGTTGCCATCTTTTAATACTACCACTGAAAAAAACATATAATTTTTGTACAGTATCATAGTATTCTTTTACTTTTGACACATTTTGGCATGCATCGTTGAGGACCAGGTTTAGATTGTGAGAATCACAGTGAATATAGATGGCATTTGATTCCCTGTCCGCAATTCGTTTTTGCAACCAAGAGTATGCACCACTCATTGTGGCTGCGCCATCGTAACACTGTCCTCTGCATTTATTTAGAGATATTCTCTTCTTCTCTAAAAGTCCAACAATCTCTTTCTCCAAACCAGATGCGCTTTGATCGTGGACTGCATTGAAACCCATGAAACTTTCATGTATTTTCACCTCTAATGGATTATCATTTTCATCTTTTGGAATAGTGACATATCGGATCACCTGACTGAGTTGATCTACTTTAGAAATGTCTTGAGTTGTGTCCATTATTACAGAATAAAATTCTGCTTCATGGATGTCCCTCACTATTTCGTCTTGAACTTTTTGTGCCATAATAGAGATCATTTCGTTTTGAATTTTTGGGCTTAAGTATTTCGTTTTACTTTTACTAGTAATTAACCTCTGTAATACAGGGTCATACCGGCCAAGAAGTTCTATAACGGACAAAAAGTTTCCGTTGTTTATTTCTCCCAATCTCTCACGATCTGCACGGAAAGCGGAGTTACTGGATGCAAGTGTCAAGGTAACATCAACAATTCTTGTCAATACCTCTGACCAAAAGTTGACTTCATTTTTGTATTTGGAGGAAATTTGCTCATCGATTATAAGATTTTGCTGCCACATACCATACGTTAGACAAGCTGCCATGTGAAAACGGGCATGTTCGTGTTCTTTGATCTTTCTGGATAGTCCTTGCCAGTCATTAATTCCAGTTGTCCAGGCCAAATTATGACACACTGATTTCCTCTCACCAAAAAGCCAACAGGGCTCACAATAGACACAATCCATTTTTGGGGAGTAACACAACCATTTGCATGGAATCTTTGTACCTTTCTTTGATATTCTGTTGTAATACTCATTGGAAAAACACATCCTTTTTGTATGTCTAGGATACGGACCTTCAAATCTGCATGGTCCCTGCCTCAAAATAAACTTTTTCACATTTGCATCTGTAATATCTACAGGGAAATTAGCCCTGTCACCGGGGTAAGACATGTCAGTTTTAAAAGCTGATTCTGGGCTAATTTGAGATGCAGTGCTATCTGAGGTTATCTCATTGCTGCTGTCCAAAGGTTTTTTTGGCTGGTTGGTTGCAGATAGGGGCACTCTGGGCTCTCCCTCAACTGATACTGAAGCAAGGGGGTGCTCTCTCTCTGACTTGATGTTGAAGCCCCGGGGCTAGGCTATAGCTTGTATTTTTATTTATGAAACCTATCCTTTATGAATCTTGTGTGGCAGGCAGTATGTCTGTAGGCTATAGCCGTTTTTGTACCTAATTATAAAGACAAGATTTGTTTTATTTTTATGCTCAAAATATAGACAATATCATGATGTGAACCCTATATTGCGGTTAAAATTTTTTTTTTTTTTAAAAAGATAGTTTTACAGGCGGGGGTGGGGGCGGGGCCCATATGGGATGCCGGGCCCACCCGCCTTGCGGGGGCTGCGGGGGTATACTTTACGGCCCAGGTGGTGTCTGTGATTTGTCACCATCAAGAGAATTGGTAGATGCCAGTTTGTGGAAAAAATTTAAAAAAGGTGAAGGTGTAGAGTTCTACAGCATGCGCACAGGATACTTTTAATACTCATGTGGTCATCTATAATGATATGATCTTAGTACAAGGTAGGCTAATTTAATCGTCATTGTACAACACAGGGTTGCTTAACGAAATGGAAGATTATAAACTCCTTCATGCTACATAAATAACAAAATGTAAAAAAAGTTATTTATATAGAAAATAGACATAGGCACGTAGTGCATCTTGAATTTGTGTCAGGGTAATTGTAAATAGCAGCAAAATGAGAAAAATCATTGAAGATAACAATGTAAACATCTTGGCCAGATAAGACAGATCGTTTGAAAGAGGAGTAAAAGAATCCATCTATGTTAAACTGGAACCACCATCTTTGAACAGAGGAGGTGGCCTACGACATTACTTATCACCCACCTACAATGCAGTACTGAGTTCCCTCCTCAGGCAGCTTAACAACCATTCACACCTGGACTCACCTAGCCCTAGCAACCCACATGAAGGCCGGATGGGTCAACGACCCACAATGTCTCTGAAACTCAGAGCTCACACGTGTGGTTGTTGATAATCCTACACGCAAAAATTCCTACATGTCGATCTGACAGTGGTGTAGCTTCATTTAAGTCGGGGTTCTCACACTCAAATTAGCTTGGGGCCACTGCTGATATTGTCATCTCATAGGAGGGCCAAGTACAAGAAAGTGCAATATTTCTAAAAATATAGTTTTTAATTTCCATTATTAACATAATAATGTACTCCATGTAGCAGCGAGGCCAGGAGCAGCACAGTGGACGGAGGGGCCAGCAGTTAGAGACAACCAATCCAGGGGTTTTAGCCATCTACAGATCAAACGTTCTCTTTCTCTCCAAGAGCCCATCAGTTGTGTGACTTCCTACATAACAACAGTTAACTGGAGGATTTTACATACATGAATCAAGCCAGAAGAAACCAAAATTGAAGTTTTTGTAGTTGGCCTGACACACCTCCAAAACACATTATCGAAAGATTAAGTTATTCTTGATGGCATTGCCCTGGTGTCCAGCACAACCATAAGGAATCTTAGAGCTATCTTAGATCAGGATTTATCATTTAGCTCCTTAAAACATTTATGGAATACTAATAGTAATATTTGTATATGTACATATATTAAAAGAATATCAATTAAAGCGTTTTGGGAGTGGGTGGGTTGTGTTTCCTAGCATGCTTTGAGATGAAGCATTTGTCACCATAAGCCAAAGTAGACTGTGTTTAAATGTGTTTAAATGTGTTCTAAATCAGCACAAATGTTACCTGCTATGCAGTAATTAGTGTTGATGTTCTTCACAAATATTTTATAGATAGAATAGATTACTGTTAGTGTTGTGGTAAAAGACATTTTTGCACCATGAGTTAAGTCATTCACATGGTTAGTGGCCTCCTGCCTGTGTGGAAAGAAGTGTGCCCTATAGTTAAAGGTGTGCCTTGGTGAAAGCACTTCTTGGGAAAAAATGTTTACATACAAGGTAATGTTTTGAAGTTTTATTTGCGTTATGTATATTTACATTTTGTTGACTTCCTTCCTCACTCTCTGACTCTCTCCCAGAAGTTAGCTAGCAACATGCAACTGAATGGTTAGGAATTTTCCATGAGTTCCACTCTCCTCACCCTCTCCATCTGTACACATGATTATCCCATTCATGCACGTTAGTAACTCAACATCTTCTGCCTCCCATAGTTTTTTGCCTTTTCATCTCTCTCCTATCGCTTTCTGCAGACATTTTTGCCTCTAGAGCTGTTTGGATGTATGACAGCAAGCCACCTACTGCACCCTTGTTCCTGCTTAACACCAGCTGCTACAATTATAATCACTTTTTATCACTAATTAATTGTTATTATTATTATTATTATTATTACTACTACTACTACCACCACCATTATTACTTTTATCACTGATTATCTCCAGTAATAATAATAAACATAATCATCATCATATTACCACTACCATTACTATGGAACTTACATTGTGCTACAGCCTCCTCTCGTGGTTCTGCTCATGGTTTCTGGATAATTACCTTGCCAATTAACTTGGTGATTACTGTTGATCAACTGCACCATAAGCCCAACAGATGAGTTGTGCACAGTGTACAGTGTGCAGTGTACAGTTACTGTACCTCAGATACTGTCCCTTTAATTATACATGATGCTAATAACACCAAATGTTCTTAAATGTAGTCTGTGTGCTGGTGAGTGTGTCTGTTAGTGTACCTGTTAGTCCAGCAGTGCTGTTCTGGCCACGGAGGCGGTTGACCATCTCTATCAGCTGCTGTTTCTCTTTGCTTAAACGTGCGATACAGAACGCTGCCTGCTTTAGCCTGGTATGCAGGAGAGGAGGGTTGCTTTTAGCCCACTGCACCTTTTCAAAAAAAACACTTGACATCAGACCTGAGGCCTGCTGCTGCTGTAAATAGGGATTCTCCTCTTGGAGCGGTACATTCTGGAAAGAAAAGGAGATGAAACTTGAAGGAACTGAGTTGCTGCAGCAGCTTACACAAAATATTCCCATTTTCTTACATAAACTGCTGAAACTACCATTTTTGCTGGGGTACTGATATTCAAGGCAATTATCTTGCCCACATTTGACACCACTTCGCAATGCCTCAGCCTGCTAAGTCATCTTTCTGGATCCACATACTTAACTTATCTTTTTATATAATCTACTCGTATCAGATATTTTGTTATTGAATACTGCAATGTTACCAGCAGACACCTTTCCTATCACGTGGTGCGGAAGTGAGTGCGGAAGTGAGAGCAGCAGCAGTAACAACAACATGAGCAGGTCTCTTTGAGCCGTGTCCTGCAACAATGGTGCGAAGTGTTGCCTTACTGTGAAAATTTCATATCACTTGCAAGAAGACCATATTTCGGCAAAATACTTGCCAACAGCACGATCTTCCGCGTTTCCGCGTTTGACAGCGTGGGAAAATCGCTGTCAGCTAACATCCACCTAGCTTACCGAATACCCAGTTACTTCACCGGGCCCAACCTTGGGCCCGTGTGGCATGCCTCCACTTACCCCAGCGGATGTTGAGCTGTCCATCCTGAGGTCCGAACTACACTCAATCGAGAGCCTCCTGGATGATGTCCTCCAGCGGCAGGCCCTTCTCCTTTCCCGGGTGGACGCGCTGCAGCAGGGTGCTCCCTGCAGCTCTGAATGTCTACCGGCTGAGGATGTTCCTGGGCCATTTGAACCTCACTCTCCCTCCTGGGCGTCCGTTGTGAGGAAGGGGAAACGGGTCTCTCTCCCTCTGTTTACTCCCGAGGATGATGACCTCGACCCTGTCCCGCTGCACAACTTCTTCACCCCTCTTGAGAGGCTAACTGAGCTTGCGGCCACATGCTCACAGCTCCCCCCGGGGCATCAAGTCCCGGTCCGCTCCCTCAACAGGAAACGTCGCACCCCACCGACGAGTCCGTTGACTTCGCAAAGTAAACGTCCCAGACGCTCTTCTCCTCCTCCTACGATCTCCAGCTCTGAACGTACTCATCTAATTGCGCAGCTGGACCCGCTGCGATCGTCTCTCCAATCAGAGGGACTGGTCACTCCTGAGGCCGGCGATGACGTCATCAGCACAGGTGACTCGAAGGTAGCAAACGATGATACATCTGCCACTATCCTGTCTTCTCTCTCATCCAAAATAACAATCCATAACAAAGGCTGTATGGATAGACCTCCTGAAATTCTCGTAATTGGTGACTCTATCATTAGAAATGTTGAACTCCCAGGCGCCATTACTTACTGTCTTTCCGGTGGTAAAACAGCAGATTTCACAGAGCTGACACCTGTCCTCCTTGAGCTCCACCCTTCCGTTCACTATGTATTTCTGCATACAGGAACTAATGATGTCATGTCTAGACAATCCACAAAACTCTACTATGAACTTGAGTCTTTGGTAAATACAGTTGAGAGCCTCGGAAAATGTTGTATTTTGTCTGGCCCAATTCCTACTATGACCAAAAGCTCAGAGCGTTTTAGTCGCCTTTTTAGCCTGCATACATGGATGCAGAACTTCACAACTGCCACTGGACTAGGCTTCATTAGCAACTTTGACTATTTCTGGACTGAACAGGACCTGTTTAAAAGTGATGGGTTACATTTAAATAGGATGGGCACCAGCAGGTTGATTCACAATCTCATCAACTTCACTGCGTTCAGTCTAAATTGACACTTTCCCCAGCTAGACCCTGCCCAGTGTCCTCACCTGGCATCCCATAACCCTGTCCCTGACAGTGCGGGTCAAGCTGGTGCTGGATCTGTCTCCTCCATTGACTCTCTCACCCATGTTAAATCCTCTGTCAGCCCTGGTGCTGGTGCTGGTGGTGATGGTGGTGATTGTTTTATCAAGTCACTTATTCCTGTTAGGATTCCTGTTAGGATCACTGAAAGGCAGTGTGCACTACCATCTTCCACTCAAAGTCCACACAGAAACAACCTCATCACAGTTAAAACCACTTCTTTAACCCCTGCTTTTAAATCAGCTAATTTCTGCTTACTCAATGTAAGGTCCCTTGCAAATAAGTCTTTTATCTGCCAGGATTTTATCATGTCAAACAATATTGACTTTTTTATCATCACAGAGTCCTGGATTAATCCTGATGAATGTGCCCCTCTCATTGAGTCTTCCCCCCCAGATTATTTATTTTTCCACCAGCCGAGAATGACAGGCCGAGGGGGGGGCCTTGCTGTAATTCACAGAAATGATTTTAACTGTTGTCAAGTCCCGCTTGGCTGCTTCTCTACTTTTGAGAGTCTTACCTTTATTTTAAAGAATAAATTGCCTATTTTATGTGTTTTAATTTACCGACCCCCTAAGCTCATTTCTGGTTTTATTCAGGAATTTTCAGACCTTTTATCAGTCATCATGTTACAATATGACAGAGTTCTCATTCTTGGTGATTTTAATATCCATGTCTGTTGCCCTTCTTCCTCCTCGTTTACCTCTGATTTTATGAAACTTTTAGATTCTTTTAGTTTGACCCAATATGTGAAGCAGCCCAGCCATGACAAAGGGCACACACTTGACCTTGTGCTCGCCCATGGTTTCTGTGTGGATGAAGTGAACTTGGTTGATTTTGCCGTCTCCGATCACAAGGCAGTGCTTTTCCAGGTTCCGCTCCTCTCTCCTGACCCCAAACCCCCCACACTGATTCACTCCCGCCCCCTAAATTCACTGTCTGTTCCTCGTTTCAGCCAAGCTTTTATGTCCTCAAGCACGGTTCTTAATACAGGTGACAACATGGCCTCACCGTAGATGAACTTGTCAGTGGTTTTAACAGCTCTTGCACAAACATCTTAAACTCTATAGCTCCAGTCAGACTTAAAAAGCTGAAACCTCATTCTCAGCCATGGCTAAACGAAGAACTAAAGATTTTAAAGAGACGATGCAGGATGGCAGAGAGAAAATGGAAAAAGGATCAACTCAGTGTCTCCCTTGCTTCTCTAAAAGAGCTTATGTTCCATTATCAGTGTTCAATCAGAGAAGCAAGAAACAACTATTTTTCTGAGTTGATTTCCAAACAGGGTCATAATCCCAGAATTATTTTTAAAACTATTAATTCTGTGGTTGGTCCCCCTCCCAGCCAGCCAGTTGAATCCTCCCCAGACAAAAGTGAAGAATTTCTTAATCACTTTTTAAACAAAATAGTGGAGATCCGGCAGCATTTTAACAATGATTCCAGAGACTTGGTAGTTGACTCCTGCCCACTTTCAACGTTAACCCACTTCAGTGAAATCTCTCTGTCTACCCTGGAATGTACTATTGCACTTTCAAAATCATCCACCTGCCTTTCAGACTGCATTCCCACTTGGTTTTTAAAAGCTGTATTTCAGACGGTTGGTCCAGACATCTTGGCCATTATTAACAGCTCATTGTCTACTGGTACTTTCCCCTCCTATTTTAAACATGCCACTGTTTACCCTCTTTTAAAGAAACCCTCTCTAGATCCCTCTATTTTAAGTAATTTTAGACCAATTTCAAAGCTGCCTTATTTATCCAAGATTTTAGAAAAAATTGTCTCTACTCAACTGATTTCTTTTATGAACAACAATCATATCTTTGAAAAATTTCAATCTGGTTTCCGCTCCCTTCACAGCACTGAGACTGCACTGGTCAAGGTTGCCAATGACTTACTGCTTGCAGCAGACACAGGCCTGTATTCAATATTAATTCTCCTTGACCTGAGCTCAGCTTTTGATACAGTGGACCATAATGTCCTAATCAGCCGTCTGAAGAATTATGTTGGTATCAGTGATGTGGCTCTGGATTGGTTCATCTCCTATTTGTCCAACAGGTCTTTCTCTGTAATGTGTGGAGAAGCCTCCTCTTCTTGTGCTCCTCTCTTCTGTGGGGTCCCTCAGGGGTCTATTTTGGGTCCCCTCCTTTTCACTGTTTACATGTTACCCCTGGGGCAAATCATGCGTAGACATAATATTGATTTTCATTGCTATGCAGATGATACGCAGTTGTATGTCCCACTACAGCCTGGTAAAACTGATGTTTCTTGTATTTTGTCCTGCCTTGCTGAGATAAAAAATTGGATGTCGGCAAATTTTCTGCAGTTGAATGACTCCAAATCAGACATTGTTATAATAAGCCCCTCTGGCCCCAACACTAGTAGCATTACCAATCTCTCCTCTAGTCTGGGTGCCTTATCTAACAATGGTCGAAAAGAGGCCCGCAATCTCGGTGTCATCTTTGACTCAGAGTTATCTTTTGATACTCAGGTGACTAAAGTGGTGCAGTCCTGCTTTGCCCAACTGAGACAGCTAACGAAGATCAGGTCATTCTTGTCCTCTGCAGACTTAGAAAAGGTTATCCATGCTTTTATCTCCTCCAGACTGGACTACTGCAACGCACTTTATTCCGGTATCAGCAGGCGAAACATCCAACGACTGCAGCTGATACAAAATGCTGCTGCTAGGTTTTTAACACGTACTAAGAGATGTGACCACATTACACCAATCCTTGCTGCCCTTCACTGGTTACCTGTGAGTTTTAGAATTGATTTTAAGATTTAACTGCTTGTTTTTAAAGCCTTGAATGGTCAAGGTCCTGCCTATATTTATGATCTGCTGACTCCTTATGAGCCTGATCGCCGCCTGAGATCCTCCAGCAGGGCCCTCCTAATTAGGCCTGCACGATATGAGGAAAATCTGCGATGTGCGATAACACTGTTCAATATTGCGATGACGATATAACTTGCGATAAATAAACAAATATTGAAGTTTGCATATTATTAACTATACAGTTAATAATAATGTTTCCGCATTAATAGGTACACTGCTAACATAGACCCCAAACATTGAATAGTCAATGTCCACTGAATAAAGAATGAAATAAATTATTTCGAACATGCTTTTATTGAACAAACTGCACATGAATACCCAACCAATTAAGCAGAACATTAATTTAAATAAGACATTATAACTATATGAAATTAAAGTTTAATTTCCCCTGCTCCCTTTAAACTATTTTCTTGTAAACTCAACCAAAACATCTCTTACCATGCAGAGTTGAAATAAATAAAACATCCAGGGGGAAACAACTTAAATAATTAAATAAATATAAATTAAACATGGCACTTTAAATTAACTGTAATGTCTGTCATCACAATCATCAAGGCCCTTGACTCTGCCTAACAAGGTGCAGAGATCTATAGTATGAGGGACAAAACTGAAATAGAGAAGGGCCAGCCCACTAAATCAAGAGAAAATAAAACCAGGAAAAAATATCTACCCGTTAGGGCAAGTTACAACCTTAGTTATTCCCTTAACACAAGTTCTTGGCCAAGAAAACCAGCATGTTAACTTTGTTAGGTTGTTACCACATTCCCAGATGTGCTGATGTGCTCACACAGTACCTGTCATTGTAACACGCTGTAACAGTCAGTTATTTAATGTAGCGGCACTAGGTGGCGCCTCTTTTGTTTAGTGGGTAATGTAACCTGTACGATGAAGAAGAGCAGGTGTACTTCCGCTCCTCATGAGAAAGGATACCGCTAACAGAGCGAAGACTTCCCTTTTTATTTTGTGAAGTGTTGGTAGAAGAACCTCGGCCTGTGTTCGTTTGCATGTATGCCTGTAACATTAGTGCCGTAGAGACCTGGCATGGTGCGGTCAGTGTTATGAATAAAAGTGCCGTGCGGAAACCCCCACATGTTGCCTGCCGTCTCTTGAGTAACCGGAGCAACCGCACTAAAGTGGACCATCACCTTCCCACGTTACAACGTCGTCTCTCCTGAATCCAAAATAAGTTCATATAGCAGAAGTGCTGTTTCTTTTCACCACAAGGCCTTCGTCGACCATTTTCATCGCTTTTTCTCCTCCCTCAGCCATCATCACCTGGCAATCACCACCAAACTGATGCCGATTAATTTTGTCAGGGTAGCTAACGGCTAGCTGGGGCTTCATCTGATTGGCCTTTGTAAACAGGGCTCCGTCTGATAGGCTAAATGTTAGCATGCTCATGGCGCATGTAAACAAAATGATTTTTCTTATTCATCGCATGTCAGGCAGTCTTTTGCGATGTGTTTATCGCACATGTTCATATCGCGATGACGATGAAAATTCGATTTATCGTGCAGCCCTACTCCTAATGGTTCCAAAATCTCGACTTGTCACTAAAGGTGACCGGGCCTTTGCTGTTCGGGCCCCTCGGCTATGGAACTCCCTGCCTGGAGATCTCAGGCAGGCAAACTCAGTATCCTCTTTTAAATCTCTTCTTAAAACTCACTTTTATATTATGTGCTATATAAATAAAGTTATTATAATGTTGTTGTTCTGTTCTAGGAGAGGGATCCCTCCTCCGTGGCTCTTCATAAGGTTTCTTCCTTTTTTCTTGCTACAAGGGTTTTTTTTTCCTGGGGAGTTTATCCTTACTCAAATCGAGGTTCTAAGGACTGAGGAACTACTGAGGAAATGTGATTATGGTTTTGTGCTATATAAATAAAACTGTCTGGACTTGACTTGAGATCAGTAGCTTTAACTCCACACCACTGGTGCAGTGTAAGTTACCAACAGGTCAACTTCATCTGGTTGACTAATTTCCTTTAGTACCTGTTTCCTTATGTGTTCCACTCCGACCTTCTTCGTCAAAGTAGAGGTATTGGCATGTTTCTCCAGGCACACACCACCTAAAGATCCATACCACATAAAAGAGAAGAAAAAAACAGTTAAAAAGAAAAAGTTTCCTCAAAAACCCTTTGCAAATAAAACTCATACAAATGACATTCATGCTGAGATAAAGATTTTAGTCATTATGCAAAATTATAAGTTAAAATATGTTTATATTAAACAAGGTCGGCAGCCAGGTTTCACCAGCCAGCATATTAATTCTTTAATTGGCATATTTCCCAGTGGACATTGTAGACGTTAATATATTCATCTGCCATCTCCTACTCATCTACTACTGATACCAGAAAAAAGCCGGCACGTGTTCTTGTGTGACTTTGGTGTTTTAACTAACCAATTGTGCCACTCACAGACGTTGCGTTAGTTTCCCATTGGAATGGGCTGTCTGGCACAAGGTAAAATGATGAAAAAATTCTACATATAGCATATGCTTATGACATAGATTTTTTTAGCTAGCTAGAACATGTTTTGCTGCTGCCCCTGTCCGCAGCAGTACATTACTTAGCTTCCTACACTGGTACTTCTTCAAACTGGCAACATTCTGATCACCATTTACTGGTGGTATTACCCTGAAGTCTGGAACTGCTCATCAAAACTACTTCACACTTAATACAGACTTTGTTGTGTTATCATATAGTCAACATTAAAACTCTAATTAGCTGGCGCCTTGTTAGATATAACCAGCACCAAGGGTTAATGCTAACATTCTCTCAACATGTTTCTGTATATTATTGTATGTAGTCTAGGGCTACATTTAAGAATTATTTTTCTTGATCTACTTGTGGCGACCCCTGTTGGTGTTTGCCAGTTGGGTCTGGAGTTGGTTGCTGGTTGGCAGTGGGCTGGGCCAGCCTGGCAATCTGGTAACTGAAGACACCTGGGCCCGGTGATCTGATTTACTATTTAAGCAGTTTCTCATTCATTGTGTGTCTCTCTCTCCTCCCAGGTGGACGCCTGTCTCCCCGGGTGATGCGGCAGCCTTACCTTCATTACTCTATTGTTCCTTTTTATGCACCTTACAACACCTACACACCCTACACTCACCACGCATGCCCATCCTACACTACTGATGTTACTGACTTTCATATCTCATGTTATCAAGTTGCCTGATTTATCCGTATGGTTATGTTAAATAAACATCTTTTGTCGTTCCTTTGAAACGGTGCGTCTCTCTTTTTGTCATGGCCTAGCGCCAGCTGTGACATACTCAAAATAAACGTCACTCATGTAAGACCCTTAAAGTAAACAGAAAATATAAAACAGCAACATAACAGCATTAGATGATGAATGGTGTTATGTTACATTACCATAACAGCAGCAATGCAGGTGATTTTTGTTGGAGGCACATATTTATCAAGGCCTGTTGCTCTTGTTGCTTGTTGCGGGAGGGGGTGTGTCGCGGGAGGCTACGAGGGGAGAGCGATACGAGCTCGGAGGGGAGGGATTAAGGAGCACAGAGGGTAGGGGTGTGTGTGTGGGAGGGATGCTTTTTTCAAATCTTTCTCAGATCGTAGACCATAGCTTTAAATGGGAAAATAGAAGTTTGACCCAGCCTAATTAGGCAGCCCATATGGAAACTATTGGTTGGATAGAGAAGTTGTTTAATTGATGTTATATTTAATACTGCAGAATATCCAAACCTGTGGAAGAGAGAAGTGTTTGAGGCCCTGGACCTGGTGCGCTCAGAGGTGGAGCGGCGTTTTGATCAAGAGGGACTCCGCATGGCTGCAGGGTGAGAGCAGGCAGTTCTTGAGGCAGCTCAGAGGAAACGAGTGGATGTGGGTTCCCTGGAACTGACCCCCGTTCCACGAGAGTGGCTAAGCCTTGAGCTGGACATACTGAGGGATGTGTGTAGGGGACGAAAAGTTAGCACCATCCAGGATGTTGTGTCCATCCTGCAAACCTTGCAGCCCCAAACCCGCTCCATGCTGTCGGAAGTGGAGAAGCTCATTAAGCTCTGTCTGGCCCTGCCCATATTTGTCGCGGCATCCGAGCGCTATTTCTCAGCCTTGCACAGGCTGAAAACCTGGCTACGCAACACCATGACGCACATTTGGCCATTATGAACGCTCACAGTGACCTTATGGATGAAAGCGGCATCTCGACCCTGCTTAAAATCTTCATCAGTAGGTCAACTGAGAGAAAGTCCACTTTTGGAAATGCATGAAAGCCCTGAGTCAGGAGTGCAGACTTTTCTTTTTTTCATTCAAGGGTACAAATAATGCTGTTATGTTCCTTAAATTGCTTGATTTAGTTATCAAAGTTTAATTTTCTTAATAATAAAGATGCCGTGTTCATCCATTCTAGTTCTCTTATAACTGCATGCTATTATAAAATAACTTCAAATCAAATCCTTAATAATTGATAAGTGTGCGTGCTTCCCCCGCCCCTCCCAACAAAAATCCCGCCCCCCCTCTCAGAAAATAGTTCCGACGTCCATGGCTCCTGGCCAAATAAGAAAAAAGGACGAAAGAAACCCCATAAGTACAACTCGAAGTGGGAAGAGTAGGTCACAAAGCACAAAGCATGAAAGGAAGAGAGAAGAAAGACAAGAGTTGAAAAACAGCTAGGAAAGATGCAGGTCAAAGCGGAACACGAACAGGTGCTCTCGGCTAACACATTGTTAGGTAGCGACACCGAGCAACCTAGCTAGATTGCTAGTGTGGCAAGCTAGCCTGCAGGCTGGCTTAGATCAAGATGAGCCAGCACAGCGTGGACGCTAAATTAGATAAAATTGGAAAGCAAATAGAGGACAATCTGAAAGGAGTTCAAGAAAATGTTGGACAACTGAGAGAATATGTGGACAAACTCGGAGAGGAGATGAAGCAAGGGCTGGACAGCTTTCTAGAGGCTGTGAACAGAAAATTCGAGACTGTGGACACGGATATACGGACATTGAGATGCTGGAGGAGCACACCGTTGAGGTGGAGGAGTGGAGTACCGAGGTGCAGGAAATACTTACAGCTTCGCTGGAACAATAAAGCAAACTCTGAGATAAGGTATCTGACTTAGAAGGGAGATCAAGAAGAAATGAAAACTGCAAGCAGTGATGAACGGGCCCTCAACCCACGTACGTTGGGCCGTGGTGCCGTCGGAGGGCGCGCGGCCAGATGTGTGCTTGCCTGTTGCCTGTGGAAAGGTTCCTACCTAAATGGGATACGTGTGACCCAAAACACAACAGTGAAATTTTCAGTGACTTCCTGTGTCCAGTGGGTAATGCTATGGATGTGACACAGTATTGATGCATAGAAGTATTGAGGGTTAAATGCTCTACATGTGTGACGAATTTGGTGTAGGTGGGGAAAAAGTATGTTTAAAAAAAGAAAATGGCCGCACGCAATCCAAGACGGCTGACTTCCTGTTGGGTCGAGAAATTCCACAAAATTAATTCCTGTCTAAATCGATGAGACCTATGAGTCCTGCAAATTTCATGAAAATCAGAGAAAGTTGTTGTTTACATGACCTGGCATTAGAGGGCGCTATAGATATGACACAGTATTGATGCATAGATGTATTCAGGGCGAACCCTTCTACATGTATGAGCAATTTGGTGTAGAAGGGAAAATGTATATTGAAGTTATAAGGACTTCCTGCTTATGGCGAGGGATTGAAATTGACCGCACTGCCACGCCCACCAGGTGTAACGGAGGCAAAAGCTTTTGATAACTTTTCATTTTCAAAGTCTGAGGATGATCCTGAGCAAATGTGAAGTGGTGTTAAATCTGTAAGAGGAGTTCTTTAAAGTACGAGGCATGGAAATGGGTTTGAAATGGGAGAAAGTGGTGACGTTCTGAATTTTGAAGAGCCATCTTTATCACTTAACACAGTATTGATGCATAGACGTATTCAGGCCGAACCCCTCTACATGTGTGACCAATTTGGTGTAGATGGGAAATTGTATGTTGAAGTTTTAAGGACTTTGTGCTTCATGGTAAAGGATTGAAATTGACCGCACTGCCACGCCCACCAAAAAGCTTTGATAACTTTTCATCTTCAAGGTCTGACGATGATACTGAGTGAATGTGAAGTCTGTGGTGTTAAATCTGTAGTACGAGTTCGTTAAAGTATGAGGCAGGAAATGGGTCAAAAGGCAGTGAAATCTCAACTTCGAATCAAAATGGCGGACTTCCTGTTGGACTGAGGGTATGGGTGTTTATTCTTGTTTTGTGCGTCTGGTCATGATACTTATGCATACCGAATTTTGTTCATGTAGGAGGCGGGGCTTCAAGCTTAAGCGCCCTTTTCAATCCTCGTGGGGGCGCTGTGGTGTCATCTTTGCACTTAAAAGGCCAAGACCCACATCAGATATCAATGTTCATGACTGGCGATGGACCTGCCAAATTTGGTGTTTGTAGGAGTTTGTCTGTATGTACCAAATGGGATTAGGGGGTGCTACTGAGCTGTCGTGCCGCACCTGAGGGCAGTTGTGGCATCAAACTAACATACTCATGAGTTTGAACCTAGGTGTCAAATTTGGTGAGTCTGCGAACATCCTAAAGTCCTCTAAACAGTGTCGGAAAAATGAAAATCACCACACGCCATTCAAGATGGCCGACTTCCTGTTGCAGCAAAAATTCCAACAAAATGAAATTGTGGCTACATCGATTAGACCTATGACTCCTGTAAATTTGTCATGACGATCAAAAATGATTTGCGCACACATTTTTTTACGTTAGGTGGCGCTATGGAGTCCCCTGGCAACACCCACCCCCAATCATGTTGAATTATCAATTTTTTCACCAGATGTGACGTATGTTCCGAGTTTGGTGAGTTTTGGGGTATGTTCAGGCCGCAAAATATGCGATCGTTTGGGAGGAAGAAAAATAATCCTTACAAATACAATAGGTCCTCACACTGACAAGCGCTCGGGCCCTAATAATATCTGAATGTGGGGGCTGAAGGAGTGGGTAGAAGGAGACTCGGTTATCGAATACATGGACAAGCTAATCCACAAAGAGCTGGGCATGTCATATGATATTAAACTGGAGATCCAAAAGGCGCACAGAGCATTAGCACCAAAACCACAACCAAACAAGCCCCCCAGAGCGACTATTGTCAGCTTCTTGAGGTTTGAAGTCAAGGAAAATGTCCTCAAGACAGCCTGGCAAAAGTCAGTGGAAGTGGAGGGACGGAGAGTGTTTTTTTATCATGACTACGCTGCAGAGGTGGCTGCTAAATGTCGGAAATACGCGGGGCTAAAGAAAATTTTCAATCACCAATGGGCACACTGAGGGTTCACTGGACTGATGGAATCAAAGTGTACAACAGTGCTCAGGACGCGACAAAGGCCATGCGACAGAGAGGATGGCAGGTACCACACCAGGGAGAGGAGAGTCCTACACTGCTGCAGAGACTGGAGGCTGCGCGCAAGCGGAATAAAGTCGGAGACGGGAGATAAGAGTGAGGAGACGACAGCGAGACACGAAGGAGAGTGAAAGGAGAGAGGGAGGAGAGGAGGTGAAGAACCACGGGGACCCGAAAAGAACAGAGCACAGACACACAGCCTATTCGTTTTTGAATACAGCATTTTGTTCCCTGATCGACCTTTTGGACCACCGCAGTCAGTAAGTAAGAAACGAACTTGGTATGGTATTTTAAGTTACCTCAATTTTGTAGAGCAAGGATTTTTTTTAAAACTTGGCGAATGTGATATATGTGCAGTATTTTTTCTTCTTTCTTCTTCTTCTCATTAATGAAGTGTTCATGTGTTAGATTATAAGTGGAAGGACACATGGGACCACTTGTGGCACAAATTTAAAGGCAGAGGGTTTAAAGACTAAATGGAAAATGTACACAAAGTCCAGGCTGGGAGCTCTGGAGTTTAGTTTGAATGTTGGACAATTATAGTGAGCTTGGGAGATCACCTGTTGAGGAGATCTCCACCACTATGGGGGGCCCTTTTACTAGGAGAGGCTTCACCCCCCACCCACCAGCAGGGAAAAGGGGGACAAGCGTAAAACCCCCTAACACCTTGGGAGACCAAGTAATATTTGTTTTTTTAGCTTAGCGGTTGCTATTATATCACTGATTGTGTTCTGTGACATGCGGGGGGACAGAAAGATGCTCTGAGGGGAAATATGATGCAATATAGGGGTATCAAAATGGTGTCGTTAAATGTTAATGGTATGAAGCCAAATCTGCCTTCTACCTGTCAAAGATCAACTCCTCTGCCTCCAACCCAAGGAAACTATTCTCCATATTCTCTTCGCTCCTCACCCCTCCCACACCTCCCCCCCCTCCAGAGCCTCATCCCACTTGTCAGTCCTCATCCTCCTCGACTTATCCTCTGCGTTTGACACAGTCAACCACCAAATCCTCCTCTCCACTCTGGCTGAACTTGGCATTGCTGACTCTGCTCTAACCTGGTTCGCATCATACCTGACAAATCGCACCTTTCAGGTCACGTGGAATGGCTCTTTGTCCAAACCCTGCTCCCTGGAAACTGGCGTCCCTCAAGGCTCAGTACTCGGGCCGCTTCTGTTTTCATTATACACTAGATCACTGGGCACTGCAATCACATCACATGGATTCTGTTACCACTGTTATGCTGGCGACACCCAACTGTTCCTCTCCTTTCCCCCATCCTCTAATACTCACATTGCCACACGCATCTTGGAATGTCTGGCAGACATCTCCGCTTGGACAACTACGCATCATCTCAAACTCAACCTCAGTAAAACTCAACTCCTCTTCATCCCGGGGAAACACTGCCCTCACATGGACCTGGCAGTCACTGTCGAGAACATCACGGTATCGCCTTCATCGACTGCGAGAAACCTGGGTGTGATCCTCGACGACGGACTATCCTGCACCTCCAACATCACCATGGTGGCCCAATCCTGCAGATTTGCCCTCTACAACATCCGCAGGATCCGGTCTTTCCTCACAAAGGACGCAACACAACTCCTGGTCCAATCGCTGGTCATTTCCCGCCTGGACTACTGCAACTCTCTCTTGGCCAGACTCCCAGCCTCTGCGACTAAACCCTTGCAATGTATCCAGAACACTGCAGCGCGCCTTGTTTTCAATCTACCCAAATTCTCCCATGTGACCCCCCTCCACCACTTTGCTGAGAGCAAACAAAGGCCACTCAGCAAAATCGCGACTCTTCTCTGTTCTGGCACCCCAGTGGTGGAACGAACTCCCGACCAATGTCAGGACAGCAGAATTGCTTGCCATCTTCCGCAAAAGACTCAGGACTCACTTGTTCAGACTTCACCTCGACCCCACATAGCATGGCTCCCTCCTAACACCCCCCCCCCCCCCCCCCCCCACACACACACACACACAAAAAAAAAATAAAAAAATTTATACGCACTTGTAAGTTCTTACCCTTAGCAATTTCCTCATAGCACTTTTGTACTTACAGAATCCTTGATAAATAGCAGCTACTTTGCTCAGATGAAGGCTTGAAAATTGTTTCTCTTTTCTTTTCCACTTTATCGACGGTGATATTACGTGGTTTCTTTCTTGTGACAAATGTACTTATTGTAAGTCGCTTTGGACAAAAGCGTCTGCTAAATGCCCTAAATGTAAATGTAACACAAGAACATGAAAAACTGAAGAGACATGGATACAGTAATACATTCCATAGGTCATTTAAGCAAAGTAATAGGAGAGGGGTGGCTACACTAATTAGAAACTCTGTGAAATTTGAAATAAACAAAGAAATTTATGATAGAGAGAGGAGGTATGTGGTGGTGAAGGGGGAAATGAAAGGACAAATGGTAACACTAATTAATGTGTATGCACCACCGGACAGCGAGAAGACATTCTTTGAGATACTGTTTGATATTATAGCTCTGGAAATGGAGGGAACTCTAATCTGCAGGGGGGACTTTAATGTGGTACTAAACTACGACTTAGACATGACGATTACAAGGAAAACTAGGACGCACATCTCTAGATACATGAACTTACAACGGACGGAACTAGACTATACACATTATTCATATCCACATTCGACTTATTCAAGGATTGACTATTTTTTTATGACAACTTGGACAAACGCAAAGTAGAAAACTGTAGGATAGGGGTTACAGACTTGTCCGACCATAGTGCAATATACTTAACAGTGAATCTAACCAGTAGAAAGAGAAACTAGATATAGAACTAAGAACAGTAAATCAAATTAGTGATGGGTTCCCACTTATAAGATATTTAGACAGGAATTAAGCCCCTTACTGTTAGCTTCACTTAAATACACTATGAAGGAGGGAAAAACACCCCCATCTTGGAAAGAAGCCATCATAACTATAATCCCTAAAGAAGGTAAAGATAAAGAACTGTGCAGCAGCTTCAGGCCAATATCCATACTTAACGTTGACCATGTTACGGCTCCCGCCGTCTTTTCGTATTAGAGTGTGTGTGTTTTCTTTGGCAGAGTGAAAACTCCTGTTTTTCTCCTACGATCGTGTGGCTCCCGCGCCTCATTGGATCCGCATCCCTGGCGTGGCAGCGAGGGATTGGCTGCTACAAGAAGGGGGAACTACAAGAGCCAGTGCTGCCAGAGGATGGGGTGGATCGCTACCTGTGAACACATCTGCCGAGATTAGAGAATTTTGCTTTGAAATATTGTTTTTGCCTCCGTTAGAGTGTGTTTGTTAGCATGAGTGCGAGAATGTTTGTGAGTGTGCGTGTGCTCTGGGTAAAACCAGAGCAAGAGTGTTTGAGCTTAGGTAAGCAGTAGGGGTGAGCTGCATTTGTCTTTACTTCAGTTTTCTCCTGTTTTTGATTAGGTTAGGGAGCTAGGTTCAGCACTTGTCTTTTTGTTTCTTTTCTTTTCTATAGGGCTTAGATAGTTTCGGACTCCAGAGTTTAGATCTGTGTTTTGTTTGTTGTTTTAGGCCAGAGCTCACCCTGAAGCCACGCTTCATCACTCGTATAAATTGCACCTATTCACTGTACATAATTGCACTTTTTCTGCCTACCGTGTGATTAATAAATTGTTTTGTCTCTCTGAACTTACACCGTGTTGGTTATTTATGTTGGGCTCGGCTCCCTAGGTCGAGCGTAACAGACCGTGAGATCTATACCTCAATAATTTCAAAAAGATTCGAGACATTCATGTCTGATATTATAGACGAGGGTCAGACTGGCTTTATCAGAGGAAGGCAGGCACAAGATAATGTAAGGAAAACAATACATATAGTGGAGGCAATACAAAAGGGGGGGGGGGCATTTTAGTGTGCATGGACGCTGAAAAGGCATTTGATAGTGTGAGTTGGACCTTTTTGTATAATGTTTAGGGAAGTTTGGCTTTAATGAAATTTCTATCAAATGTATAAAGACATTGTATCATGAACCAACAGCAAGAGTGAAGGTCAATGGGAGTCTGACAAATTGGATTAAGGTAGAAAGGTCAACTAGACAGGGGTGTTGTCTATCTCCAACACTCTTTGATATCTTTATTGAACCATTGGCTCAGGCAATTAGGCAGAATCAGAATATCAGGGGGGTGGTGGTAGAAGGTGCAGAACACAAATTGGGTTTATTTGCGGACGACGTGATAGCATATATAGGACATCCAGACGCAAGCTTTCCAATACTAATGGACTTACTGGAGGAACACGGACACTATTCAGGGTATAAACTTAACGTGACGAAGACACAGATTTTAGCTCTAAACTACACGCCGACAACAAGAATCAGAGACGAATACAAACTTTGATGGGATATGGATAAGATTAAATACTTAGGGGTGAACATCACAAAAGAAATAGACAAAATACATAATGCAAATTACACACAGATTAATCAGAACATTAAGGGGGACTTAAGGGGGCAGTGGTCAATACAGACCCTGGACTTCAGTTCGAGGATCAAAATAGTTAAAATGAATATAATGCCAAGACTACTGTACCTATATCAATTTTTACCCATACATGTGCCACAAAGCCAATTTATGGATTGGGACAAATGGATCTCCAGGTTCATATGGGGGGGGACGACCCAGGATTAAACTTGTAACATTACAGTTACCTAAGGAGGGAGGAGGAATGGCAGTGCCGAGTTTTAAGGACTATTATTATGCAGCACAGATCAGAGCTGTGGCATGTTGGTGTAATAAGGACTATATAGCCAAATGGAAAGGCATCGAAATGAAGGGGGAGAACTACCAGATTCAACACCTAGTAGGGGATAAAGAACTATTTAGGACACAACAAAGTTTAATAGACCCAATTACTAAATTCGCTTTAAATATATGGAACACAGTAATAAGGCGGTTCAAATTAGAAAAAAAGAGACAAAGGTTTTGAGATGGTGAATATATGATAATAACTTTCTGCCAGGAAAAGATGATCAAGGTTTCAAGAGGTGGGCCCAAAGTTGATCACAGCAAGAAGTACAATGGTAGACAAGAGAGAAATGCAGAGTTTTCAGTATCTAAAATATAGGTTTGGGACTTCCTGTGATGTCATGGACACGCTTGCAGTCTAGTAGCCAAGCTCCGCTGGACAAAATTAAAGATAAAAGTGACAACTACAGTATTTTGATGCTGAAACTTAAAAGATATATTCACGAAAAATGAGTTCCTCCGCTGGTCAAAGGAGACAGGACAAACCTGATCCCTCACGAGTAAAAGAGGTTAATAAGCCAAATCAACCGAGCCCAACTAGCACAAACAAGGCTAGAAGCAACACGTGTCAGTCAGACTCATTGGTACTGGAGGAGTTGAAGAAACTCCGAAAAGACAATCAAGACGGACACAACCACACTAAATTGGCCCTCGGCCTTGTGGATCAAACTGTTTTGGACATAAAGGACCAGCTGGCGGAACATGAAGAGAGAATGGGAAGATTGAAGGAGAGAATTGGTGCAACCGAGGATGCGGAGATGCGCTACCGCAGGGCACTGAGATACCTGCTGCACCGTGTTATCGACCTCAAGGCGAAATGTGACAACCTCCAAAACAGGTTGAGAAGAAATAATATCAGGATCTTTCAAATCCCGGAAGGCAGTGAAGGGAAAGATATGGCTGGATTTATTAAAGACCTGCTCCAGAAGGAACTTAAATTACCACCAGACTTGGACATTAAGATTGAAAGGGCACATCGCTCACTGGTGGCCAAACCTAAAGATGCTACAGCCACTCTAAGATCGATTATAGTGAGATTTCTAGATGCAGCAGTAAAGGATACAATCATAAGGCAGGCATGGAGGGATAGAGGGATTTTTATAGAGGGATTCTATTGGTTTGAGGGCTGTTGTAGATGCCAGGGACCAGCTTGTTAAACAGTAATCTATATGTGATAGGATCATACAGTGTAAAAACATCAAAGCTGTACTGCTTGTTAGTGAATTCCTGATCTGTCTGAAGTTTGCCAGGTTGCCAGTTGGATACTTTTTTGATGTGTTTCTTGAAGGACAGTGTCGAGTCCAGGATGACTCCCAGGTATCTGAACTCGCTCACCAAAGCAAGCTCCTCCCCTCCCAGAAAGACACCAGAATGGACAATATTTGGCGGCCTTTTAGCAAACATCATACAGACACTTTTTTTAACGTTTAAGGAAAGACATGAATCAGTGAGCCAGACCTGAACATGAGCCATTGCTGTCGTGAGTGTTTGAGCAGCCTGTGCTGTGTTTTTCATGGGGAGGAAAATGACTGTGTCATCCGCGTACAGCTGTGCATTGACACCCTTACAGAAATCAAAGAAATTCAAATGTATATTGTTGTCACATAATCAGGTTAGTTGTTAGATAGTCCAGAAGGAGGCTATGCTTGAGCATATGAGTGGAATACACTCATCTGGACCTTTTTTACATGTTTGTGTAATATTGGTCGCACTTGCACTGTGTGTGCTTTTTCCCACAGAAAGGGTAGGTCACATCTCTCTGCCCCAACATCACCGGGGATCCGACGCAGTTACAGTTCAGCTACTGTGTCAGATTGATGAGGTGGAAGGTCCAGCTTGTGTTCTTTGTTTTTTGTTTTTCCTGACACATGCTACAGGCACTGTTTTGTTAGTGATTAGACTCATTCCGATATCCAAGTGTAAACAGGTAGGGAGCTATATCATAAGATTATACGGAGATCATGGCTGAGTTGAATTTCATAAATTACAATATAAGAGGTATTAATAATCTGATCAAAAGAAAAAAAAAATCTTAGGACAATTAAAGAAGTTGCATTGTTCTGTTACTCTAATTCAGGAAACACACTTGTCAGAGACTGAGCATTTAAAACTGAAGAGAGAGTGGGTGGATCAGATTTATAGTGCATCGTGTGGGAGGAAGAAGAAGAGAGGGGTTTAATAAATCTGTGTACTACAACAATGAGAAAATCTTTCAAGACGATGAAGCTTGGTACGTTATGGTGATAGGCACAATTGGAGAAATAAAGATAGACGCCGAGAAGGCATTTGATTGAGTTGACTGGGTATTTCTGAGGCAGACACTGATAGAAATGGGCTTCAGGAAGGAATTTGTGGCTTGGATAAACCTATTATATAAAAAGCCCAGCTCCAAAGTTAGAGTTAATGGTCACTGTTCTACCTTTTTCAGGATCGAGCGGGGTGTGAGACAGGGGGATTCACTGTCGCCCATCCTATTTGCTCTTAGTATTGAGCTTTTGGCAGAGGCGATATGCCAAAATACACAAATTCAAGGGATAGCGGATGAAGGGGGCTCAATTCATAAGTTAAGTCTGTTCGCAGACGATATTTTACTCTTTGTGAAGAATCCACTTCCTTCCATCCCCGCACTTATGAAATGGAAATGAAATGAATATGGGTCAGTGTCTGGATACAAAATTAATGAAAATAAATCACAAGCCATGATGATCTTAGGTACCTGGCCTACACAATTAAATAACAATGTCTCTTTTTGCTGGTCCAAACAAGCATTTAGGTATCTGGGAATTATTATTACACCTAACCCTATTCAATTGTTCGAGGCAAATTATAACAAATTAATTAAACAAATAAAAAATGATGTGACACGTTGGGAAGTCCTTCCCCTGTCTTTGTTTGGTAGAGTGGAGATGGTAAAAATGAATCTATTACCAAGACTTCTTTTTCTGTTTCAATCCCTTCCTGTAAGAGTACCTGCTTCCACTTTAAACATGTTAGATAAACTAATCTCAACATTTATTTGGCAAAGGAAGAGACCGAGGATAAGACTAAAATCCCTTCATCTACCCAAAGACAAGGGAGGTCTAGGTCTACCAAACCTTAAAAAATATTACTGGGCTGCTCAAATAAATGCAATAATGGCATGGATCGGAAATGATCGGGAGACAATATGGACTCAGATAGAGTGGGATTCGGTTAGAGGCATTCCCTTATCAGTACTACCATTTTTTGATACAAAGTCAGTCAATAAAATCAAAATAAAGAACGAATGGATAAAACACACTTTAAAAGTCTGGACAACAGTAAAAAAAAATGCTCAGGGGACTGGAGTTGATCTCAAGGGCCATGTTGATAGTAGGAAATATAGAATTCCCACCTTCCGTGTGGGATTGTGGGATTGTGGGTGGAATTTGAATCATTCTCTCAACTTCAAGAACAATTTGACCTCCCATCAAAGGATTTGTATAGGTACCTCCAGATAAGACATTATATTACATACCATAAGGAAAGGGAAATGGTCAGCAAAAACCCAAATGAAATAGAAGAGTACTTTATTAGTGTTCTAGAGAGGCATTTCCCAACGAAAAAACACATATCTAATATATATAAAAGGTTAACAACTAGCACTTCACAAAACACGGATTACATCAAGGAAAAATGGGAACTAGAACTGAATGTTATAATAGAAGATTCTACATGGATGGACATATGGACAGGCTGTCATAAGGGAATTAGTAGCCAACTGTGGAAAGAATTTGACTGGAAGGTGAAGATCAGATTTTTTAATACTCCCTTTGTCACCTCTTCATATGTGAAAAACCCCAATGTGGCATTATGTTGGCGAAAATGCGGAAATATTGGAGACACCACACACATTTTCTGGGATTGTCCAGTAATACAAGGATTTTGGGTTAATGTTAAAAAGGAAATTGATACTATTTTGGAGATGGACGTTACTCTAGACCGATGTTGTTTTTGTTGGGAGCCATACCCAAAGACCTACGTATATACCTATATATATACAGACAAGTGATATATACTGCGGATTCTTTTATTAGTACCGAAGAAAATGATCACAGTAAACTGGAGAGATGTAAAACCGCCAACCATAGGTCAATGGATCCAGAGACTGAAAAATGTATACATGATGGAGCAAATGACGGCAAGTCTGCAGCTGACTATGGACACTTTTGTGCAAAGATGGACTGGTATTTCAAGGTACCTGGGTGTTTGACAGATGGGATGATGTGATGGAATACTGTTGGGAAGAGAAGCCTATCTAATTTCTCTTTGGAAAAACTTGCTTAGCCACTGTCTTAGGATATATTGCTCCTCTGCCTGTCATTGTTATGGGTATTGTTACTATTATTCATACTGCTATACTGCCTGTAACTTAATTTTGTTATATGAAGTCATATGTCAGGAAATGTTATGTGAAATGTTATGTAAAATGATTAAAATGTTTAAATAAAAAGTTCTAAAAAAATAAAATATAGGTTTGGATTGGAAAGAGGCGACTATTTTAGATACCTACAAGTGAGGGACTACTGTCTGAGGGAAATAAAAATAGATAAGGCTACTCAGCAAAACGGGGTAATTAAGGTAATGGCTTGATGCACATAATGGGAAGAAGGGTAGAGCGATCTCAGCTCTTTATCAAGCTCTGTTGAAGAGTAGAGGAAATTCAACAATGTACATAAAAGAAAAGTGGGAAAGGGAATGGTACAATGTGTGCAAGGTACTGCATTCAACCACTGGATCAAGGGTATGGAGGAAGTTTGGATGGAAGAATATTATTAGATATTTCATAACCCCAAAGATGAAAGGAAGGTTCGCCCCAGAACAGAATATGTGTTGGAGGCAATGTGGACAGATGGGGGAAGACCACACGCACATATTTTGGAAATTTCAAAAGATAAAAGAATACTGGGAAGAAATATGGGGAGTATTAAAGGAGATACTAGAATATGAGATACCTAAAACTGGCTCGGTGTTATATCTGGGGAATCTGGCACAGGAAAACACACAGGGTGGGGACAGATACTTGATCAAGACAATGCTGGTGGCCAGCAAAAAACTACAACCAGAGCATGGTACAAAGCAGATCCACCTACTAAGGAACAATGGCTGGGGGTAGTAGAAGAAATATTCTACATGGAAAGATTCACACATATATTGAGGCTCCAGGAGGGGGAATTTGGGACAAGGTTGGGAAAAGTGGGTTGAATATAAAAGAAAACTGAACGACACCACAAATTAAGAGGGTTGTAATCAGATTGTAATGTTGCATTACAAATAAGGGAGAAAGCTCACATGTCACTCTGTTGATTTATTTATCCATTTACTTTACTTTAATTAATTAATTTATTTATTTTTACTGTCATTTTTTACTTTATTAAATTACTGTTCTTTAATGTTGCTTACTGGCATAAATATACATATACGTAAGAGATTATTACTATTACTGGACTACATACTGGCTCTATTCGAGGCTTTTTTTTTACGGAACTTAATTGTAATTCTGTCTATATGTGGTTTTGTACGTTTACAAAATGCTCAATAAAATTTAAGTGAGGGCTAGGGATAAACCTTCCAAAAATCATCTCAACACTGGTTGAGATAAATTATAACTAACCCTTACTAACAAAAATCAAAGATGACATACATAGATGGAACTGTTTCCTTCCTTGGCCTCAGTCATAGAATTGATTGTCTGAAAATGAACATACTTCCACGATATCTCTTTCTATTTCACGCCCTTCCTGTAGAACTCCCCTCAAAACATTTCTCTGAATTGAATAAAATAATCTCTGGATTTATTTGGCAAGGAAAAAAACCTAGGATTAAATGCAAAACACTACAACTCCCAAAAGAGGAAGGGGGAATGGCTCTGCCCAATTTAAAAGCTTATTATTCTGCAGCCCAAATTAAACCCTTAATTAACATTTGTACCCCGACATACCAGGCTAGGTGGAAAGACATAGAACTTTCCATTATGAATGACCCTCCAATTCATGCAGTATTACCCCACAAAAACCTGGCGGGATTCATAAACAATGTAAAGAATTCACTTCTCCAAGCTCAACTAAAAATCTGGAATACTATTAGGAATGAGCATAAACTAGAAGATAAACTACAAATAATTCAATGGTGCGCTTATGATCCTATGTTCAAGACAAACAAAATGGACTATAGATTTAAATCCTGGATTGCAAGAGGAATAACAACATTTTACTCCCCAACAGAAAAAGAACAATTGAAAGACTTTGAATATCTGAGGGAAAAATATCATCTTGAAAAAAAAGGATTTTTATAGATATCTCTAGATACGCAATCATTATGAACATGAATTAAGAATAAAAAAGACTTTAATGACCCAATACTCTATTTACTGACGCCTACAAAAGCAAGTCTAATAAGGGTGTTATCTCTAAACTTTATAAAGGCCTAGTGGAAAATAAATCCAACACCACGGAATACATTAAAGAAAAATGGGAGAGGGAGGTTAATCTGTCAATCTCCAGTGAAAGTTGGCTTGATACGTTTAGATTCCAGTGGAAATGTACTAATTATAATACCTGACGGGAATTCGGATTGGAAATGCTTTATTTGTTTCTTCATATCACCAAGGCAGAAGGCACATTTTTCTGGAGGGAATTTTGGGTGTTGGAGACAGTGTGGTTCTCAAAACGCCAATCACTGGCATATATTTTGGGACTGTTCAGTGATAAAACTCTTTTGGGTGGAGTTTCACAGAGCACTCAGAAACACACTTAACACTGACCTACCCTTGGAATTTACCATATTATTCCTAGGAAATGCTGACCTTCTGAGAAGGTGTGCCGATAAATATATGTATAGTATCTTGGTATCAGCCTGCAAAAAAGCTATAACCAGGCGCTGGTTACCTCCTGAACCGCCCACAATACAGCAATGGATTGATATAGTGAATAACATTTATGTCATGGAAAGGATTACTTTCTCCCTTCACCTTCAGAAGGAAGTGTTCACTAAATTCTGGACTAAATGGATTAAATATATAAAACCTTTACAGCCAGATTTCGTGGAGGTATGAAAGACCCTGCAATGCTGCTTGTATCTAACAAATGGTACTTGTTTTAGCTTCTCATAAATCTCCCCTTGTCTACCCTTTTATTTATTTACTTTTATTTTATTTTTATTTTTTTATGCATAGCTTTCCTCTCCCAACTTGTAAATAGTTTTTGTATAGAGCAAATATGTGGACTGCAGAAGAGTTTTAAAATGACTTTGTATGAATATTTGACTTTCTATATGAACTGCTGTCCCAATAAAAAAAATAAAGAAATAAAAATGTCATTGTGTTAACTTAAATGTTGTGTTGTTTTTTAAATATTGTTTGTGTTTCCTGAAATGTTGTATTTGCAAAATGTCACTGGTTTTATGAAATGTTGTGTTTTGACCGTACCGTAGCTAAACAAAAAGGTCAGTGCACTTTGCCACAGCAATGAATGTTTTTTCACACAAAACTGAAAAATCATCAACCATCTTTGTGTTAAAAAAAGTGCAGTTCACACCTGCTGGGCTGACGTTGGAGGACATTTCAGTGGATTGGGCTGGTGGACCAGTGGCCATCTGATCAGGGGCTCCTGATGGAGGAGTGGAAGCCCAAGGCTGGGCATGGGCACGGGGTAGAAGATGGCTGAGTCCTTCCATGTCTTTCCGCATCTGGGTAACCATGGCCCGCAAATTGCTGTACTGCTCCTGCAGATGACGGATCTCTTCTGAGGCCACGGAATCCATCTTTGGTGTGGGACCCTGTAGGTTGAGACACAGTCATCTGGACAGAGTAGTGTCCTGTATGCATTTTCATGTTTTTGTAATAAGTCACCTATGCACAAAATACTGAATTCATTGAGGAGTATTTAGTAAAGATTTGTGACCTGTGAGCGACCGGAGCGGCCTCCCCACGTAAAGGGGATCCGGGCAGACTAGATCCAGGTAATAGAGGTTGAAACCACAAGCCAGCGAAGCTTCAAATGCCAGAAAAAGGCTTTTTATTTTCCACAGTGACAATGAAAATACACACACATACTCTGAGGGCAAACAAAGGCAATAACATAGCCTCGCACCAGGCTACTTCCTCTCAGAGACCCAGGGAGCTGAATGATAGTGATGTATCTTCCGTGTCGAGGCTTCGAAGCGTGTGTCAAGTAGTCCAGGCAGATTTTTGTGAAGCGCGTATCGAAGCTTGTGTCGATGACGTATGTGGTGACGTTCGAAGCCTCGCGAGCCGGCCGTACCACGTGACTGATTCAGGAAATGCTTCGCCGGTTTGGCGTGCGATTCGAAATATAAGGGGCAACGAAACGCAATGGAGGTCCCCTGTCACCTCACATTTTGTGGATTTTGTTTGCGATCTATTCAAGCGTCTTTTGACTTTACGATGGAGCCAACAAGAAAGAGGAGATTTTCCCCTGTGTGGGAACATTTTGAGCTGATCTCTCGTAATAAGGTATGCACATAGTAATTACTAGCATAATATAAATGTGACAACACAGCGTATCCCTTGTTCTAATGCCTGTCTTCTAATTTCTGGTATTTTAAAAGGTAAAGTGTCTGTTGTGTGCAAAAGAACTTGGATACAACAATAACACTTCATCTATGCTGAGGCATTATAGAGCCCTGCATGAGAACAAGGAGACCAACCAAGGTGGACCAAGCTCAGGTAAGCCATTTTAGGATGCAATGATAAGACAGCATACAAACATAAAATTACAACATTAATTTATATTTTAAATGTGACTAATTAATGACATCTGTAATTGAATACTGCATTTTTTTTGTCATCAGGAGAGAAGACCGATGTGAGGATTCCCAGCCCTTCAGTATTGTGGAGGACAAAGGGTTAAGAAAGCTCGTGAGAGCTTTGAACCCGACCTATGTTCTCCCCACAAGGCAGGTGCGTATGTGAGCACATGAAGCATTTTCCCCATTTCCCCATATTTGCCATTCCAATAGTGTTCTCTTCTTTCCTTTAGGCTTTGAAAGCTATGGTGGAGAACAGATACAAGGAGTCCAAGGAAAAAGCCAAAGCCCTTGTGTCAAAGGCATCTGTCGTGACCTTGACTTCAGATATGTGGACGTCAATCAATACTGTCGCATACCTGGCTGTCACATGCCACTTCATAGATGCAAGCACCTCTTTACAATCAGTTGTTTTAGGGGTGCTGCATTTCCCTGAGACACATACAGCAGAGAATTTGGCTAAGGTCAAAGCAGCACTTCTGTCAGAGTGGGGAATTACACAGAGAGTCACTTGCCTTAAGACTGATGGTACAGCAAACATGAGTGCTTGTGCCAAGGAGCTGCGCTTGTGTCACACAATTTGTGTGGCACATATTTTAAATTTGGTAGTTAAAAAAGAGTCTTGGACAAAACTCTGTTTTGTCTGACATCAGGGCAAAAACAAGGAAGATAGTGGACTATTTCAAAAGCAGCACCACTGCAAAGGTGAGTTCCTTTATTTCATTGCAATATTCTAAATGACACTGTTTTGTTTAAGTTGCTACTGCAGTGACACTTGAATTAATCACTTTTTGTTGGCTAATTTTATAGGAGAGGCTGACACAGGTGCAGGAGCAAATGGGCCGGCCAGCACTGAAGTTAATTCAAGAGGTGGATACACGCTGGAATAGCACATACCATATGCTCCAACATGTGTATGACCTCAGGGAACCCATAGGAGCAGCTTTGGCAGGCCTTCACACTGACATTGCCCCACTCTCGTCAGAACAGTACGACATTGTGGTAGAATCTCTAAAAGTGCTGTTCCCGTTCAATGATGCCACAGTCGAGCTGTCAGAGGAGAAACGAGTGTCGGGATCAAAAGTCATACCCCCATTATCGATGCTACACCACGCACTGGAGGAGGAGGACATGGGAATTGTCCAAACTCCTGAGGGCACAGCAATGGCCGACAGTCTGAGGAGACAATTGAAGGAGAAACTCTACATGATGCAGTCGATGAGCATCATGTCACTAACAACACTGCTTGATCCAAGATTTAAGAAGATAGGTATGGAGTTATAATTGTTGCAAAACTATTTGCAAATGCGTATCTCAATCTGTGTGTGTGTAGTCAGATCTGTGTGTGCGTGCTTTATCATTTGTGTGTGTGTAATCAGATCAGTGTGTGCGTATTCAGATCTGTGTGTGCGTGTTCAGATCTGTGTGTGCGTATTCAGATCTGTGTGTGCGTATTCAGATCTGTGTGTGTGTGTTCAGATCTGTGTGTGCGTGTTCAGATCTCTGTGTGTGTAAAAAAATCTGTATGTCTGTATTCTGTAAATGCGTACATAGATCTGTAAATGTCTGTCATTAGTTACAACTCAGGCAGGAGCTCTCGATTGGCTGTCTTTTTACGTGACTTTTGCTACACTTCTGCTGTGGCAGATCTGCAAATGTGTAGAAAAGATTCGTCTGTAACTTCACTTTTCCTTTGCCCTGAGCTCAGGCTCACAGGCTCACGCTGCCTGGCTGCAGTAGCAGTACAGCCTACACACCGAGTTGGCATGTAGCACCCAGTGATGTTAAGCGTGTCATTGTTGGGGTAACAGATGATCGTTACCCTAACTACTTACTGTAAGTAAAAGTTCATGTTTTAGACATTTAGAACATGAACTTTTACTGACAGCAAACAATCGAGAATCCATTGTGGTCTGCCTCTCAACATCACAACTGCTCGTTGCGCCCGCGGTTGGCAGCCAGGCAGCGTGAGCCTGTGAGCCTGTGAGCCTGCGAGCCTGCGCTCAGGGCAAAGGAAAAGTGAAGTTACAGACAAATCTTTTCTACACATTTGCAGATCTGCCACGGCAGAAGTG
The DNA here is from genome assembly GCF_040436345.1 of Pagrus major. NCBI lineage: Eukaryota > Metazoa > Chordata > Actinopteri > Spariformes > Sparidae > Pagrus > Pagrus major. The sequence goes on from NC_133234.1 coordinate 4,636,257, forward strand.
TAGCAAAAGTCACGTGTAAAAAACAGCCAATCGAGAGCTCCTGCCTGAGTTGTAACTGATGACAGACATTTACAGATCTATGTATGCATTTACAGAATACAGACATACAGATTTTTTTTTACACACACACAGATCTGAACACGCACACACAGATCTGAATACGCACACATAAATGATAAAGTACGCACACACAGATCTGAACACGCACACACAGATCTAAACACGCACACACAGATCTGAATACGCACACACAGATCTGACTACACACACAGAGATTGAGATACGCATTTGCACAATTATAACTCCATAGATAGGCTTCTTTAGCCCAAACAAAGCAGCAGAAGCAGAGAAGAGGCTCACTTTTGAATGCGCAGCTGTTATCCGAAACAGCGCGTCCTCCTCCTCCTCATCTTCATCACAACTGAACACATCAGAAGCTTCTCAGCCTGTGACTCAAGGTAATAGATACATTCTAATTGTGTTATTGTAGGCCTATTTAGTCACTTACAGCCTGTTTCTCTATCCTAGGTAGCAAACTGTGGCATCGTCTAGATGCCACTGTCCTGCAGAGGAGGTCCAAACCTACCTGGGTGAACCTAACATTGAGAGACTGGAGAACCCCCTTGAGTATTGGGAGCGACAGAAACATATATATCCGAACTTGTACAAACTTGCAGTTGCTTTTCTGTGTACTCCAGCCTCATTTGTGCCCTGTGAAAGGGTATTTTCGAAAGCAGGCGAAATCCTATCCAAAAAAAGAAACCGCCTGAGGCCCAGCACTGTGGAGAAGTTGTTGCTTTTGAATAAAAATGAATAAAATGTCCCAATTTTACGTGTTACATTTTGTCCCTAGTAACACAAGCACATTCACATCACAACCCTCTTCCAAATTTGTTTCAACTTTCCCCTCTGTCCCTAGTAACACAAGCACATTCACATCACAACCCTCTTCCAAATTTGTTTCAACTTTCCCCTCTGTTCCTGGCATTATTCTATCAGAAATACAGACACTATATTAATGAGTATATTATTTGTTTATTGGCATTATCATTTAAGCACAATTCAATTCAAAGCTTCACGCACCAAAGCCATGGTGTCATTATAATCACTCTGCCTGTTTTACATTTATTGTCCACTTGATGGCACAGTAGAGCAAATGAAGCACCATGACGCTTCGGCCTATGAGTGAACCAATTGGAAAGCTTCAATGCTTCATGAAGCTTCATCTCGCCATCACTACTGAATGAAGCTCCCTTAAATATGGCAGCATGCTAAGCCCAATTGGGGCAAACCATTAATGAGGGGGAACACCAAAACCATAATGGTCCACATCTGACATTACATACACATGAATATCCCCCAGAATAAACAATACAAAATCCCCTTTCGACTCAGACAATATTTCACCTGTCAACACAAAACCTCTGCATGATGATCAACCAAACCAATATACAATATCAAAACTAACACCCCTGAGCGCCCTGGGGCGCGCCCCCCTTGCCCCACACTCAATAAAGACCGCCCCTGCAATGGCGCTCGCTTCCGCAGAGGAGCCGGACTGTGAGTGCAGGTGAGTGTATGTTAGTGTATGCAGGACCAGAGTCTTTACCAGTGAACAGATGAAGAGCGGGACGAGTAGTGGGTACCTCACTACACGCAAGGATGATAGAAAGGAGTGAAAACTGTCACAGGTGAGTTGTGGGTGTGGTGAGTGCTAGCCGCGGCGCACCGTGTTCCCGATGCCGTTGCACGGCTCACGCCACACATGTTAACAAAGCATGGCACAATACCCACATATCATAAACATACACATCAAAATAACCAATCTTCATAGAGTCCTTAGAATATTACGTGGGAGTGTGTGCGTGTGTATGAGTGTGCATGTGTATGTGTGTGTGTACAAATGTCTGAGCCAAGTCTCTCTTCGCTCCCTCGTGGGCCACGCCACACAATGACATTCACCCGAGGAGACTGTGAGAAGGGGGGAAGGTTGCTCACCTTCTCACATGACCCTTATTTATGGCCTTAATTGTTCACTTTCAATTTTCCTTATTTACTTACTTAAGGACCACATAAAGCAGGTGTAAAATTTGCAGCACTGCTATATCTGGTGCACACAGAGGGAGAGAGATAATAGCAGGAAGAAACAGATGAAAGCAAATGAAAGCAAATGAAAGGATACATTATATAGTTACTTTAGAGCTACTTGAGAACTCTCCACTCAGCACCACAACACAGAGAACAAAAGACTGACAATGAAATAGCCACACTATTATACACACAATGTTACCTTTTTGCTTTCTTCAGTTGCCTCCTGATTATTTTTTCCTGACTTACAACTCAGCGTAGGTTCACTCCAGTGTGATATTATTGAAGTATTTTTATTCAAGAACTGGGGCTGTGTTTACAAACATTCTGAGAATACTCTCAGAGAGCTTTTAAATGGATCTTTTGAACATCTAGTTTTCATAGTAAACTCCAAAGCCCCAGTTTTAATTTTAATAACCTACAGACGGCCCAAGCCAAACAGTGTTTTTATTCAAGAATTTGTAGAGGTTTTATCCCATTTTAAAGTATGACGAGATTTGTATTTTAAGTAATTTTAACATACATGTCTGTTGGCATTCTCAGTCTCTAGTCACGGATTTTACGGATACCTTGGATTCTTTTAACCTCACTCAAGCAATTAAAGTACCAACACATTCATAAGGCCACACGTTTGATTTGTTTTTTTACATCGGTCTCAGCCCTTACAACTTTGAAACTAAGGATATCTGTGTGTCTGACCACAAACTAGTTTTACTCAGTGTCATTATATCACTTTTACCAGTCTATCACAGTTCACCGTTCTACCTCCTGGTATTTAACTATATGTTTGTGAGCAAGTTTTCTGAGCTTTTTAATGCTGCTTCTTTAACTGCTTTTAACTCACATTTTACCATACCTGTCAGACCACCCTGGACTCTATTGCCCTCTACAGAATCAAAACAATCAGACACTTAACTGCAGCCCTGGCTAAATGAATCCTCACATGAATTAAAAAAGAGACTACAAGAGAAAATAAAGAAAATGGGGAAAAAAGAAAAGGTCTGAGTGTATTTTAGGAGATTTGGATTAGATCAAGAATGATCTAAAGGAAGTTAAAGAAGCAAGAGCATCCTTTTATTCTAACTTAATTTATCATTCCATTCTAACCCCAGAATTTGATTTAATGTTTTAGATTCTGCCACTGCCCCCTCTCATGAGACATGTGAACATTTTTTAAATATTTCTTACAAATAAAGTCAACAATATAGGACAACAAATTATCCCCCAACAGTGTTTGACATGCCAGTAGTCACATTCAAATTGATTTTAAAGCTGTATCACTGTAATTTTTTAACAGAGAGAGTGGTGGATAGGCCGTTCGGTTTGCCTGATACAAGTAGACACCTCTGTTTCCAACAGCGTGATAGGTACACGTTTCACCTGTGGACATCAATTCGTAAGATCCATTAGCATTATATAGGTAAGTGTGTCAGTGAGAAGAGCGTCCTCGTTTCCTGTCACTGAATGTATTTTTTATTGCAATCTTAGTGGTGCGCTGAGGAGACTGTGTTCTCCTTGTTATTGGCTCATACTGCCTAACCTTACGTATAGTATTAATGAGTGTTCTCGCTCCCCTCTCACTATAGTGTTGTACTTTAATTCATATCTTGTTCACATTTAGCAGAGTACTCTCGCTCTGGTTAATTTAGTGGGTAGCTAGCGCAGCGTGCGCCAGTCTCAGCTAGGATTAATTGGTACAGTGAAGAGAGTGTTCCTGCTCCCCTCTCACTGTGGCATTGTACATTGAATTACATCCTGTTCTCACAGTTAGCAGGGTGCTCTGGCCCAGGCTAACTTGGTGGGAGCTAGCAAGCGTGCATTTGATATCAGGGTTTCAGGCTAACCAGACCAGACAGCAGTTCTCAGGTCTGCTCAGGGACATGCCACCCCCTAGGAGGCCTATGGATTCTGCATCTGCCCCCCAAGGCCTCTCCCAGCCACAGGCTTACCCCATCAGCCATCAGAGGCCTCAGCGCTTCACAGAGAGGCCTGGCCATTTCTGCCGTGACCCTGCTCACTTGCCACCCAGGCCTTGAAGCTTAAACATCACCCCCCCAGAGCCCCCAAAGGCTGGGGGGCCAGGGAATGAGGCATCAGGGCCAGCAGTTGGTTATTCCTCCCAGCAGCAGCTCAGCTGCTGGGCAGCCTGCCACTAAGACCCCTGGGTGGTGTCCACCTTAACCCGAATAGCAGGCTTCAATCCAACACTGGCACCCAGCCTCCAGCTGGGTCAAAATGACCATCATTCCCAATTCGGAAAAAATCCTATCCATCGAACCTGTGGACCCCTTGTCACGACCCAGGGGGGGCACAGCAGAGGTCCCTCGTATCATTGCCGAGGGGGAATAGTTCATGTCCATGGATTTCAAGAATGCTTATATTCGTGTGCCGATTGTGCTTCAGCACAGACGATTTCTTTGTTTTGCCTTCCAGGGCCGCCATTTTCAGTTCAGGGTGCTCCCTCTCCCCACATATTTACCAGGTGGCGTCCTGGCTTCGGGCGACACAGGACATGGATTGCCTTCTTTTGCATGTGGCCCAGTTGGGCCTCAAGGTGAACTTGGGAAAGAGCTCTCTAGACCCCTCTCAGAGTATAATATTTATTGGTGTGGCTCTGATCACCGTCACTATGAGGGCCTGCCCGTCACTTCAAGGCCACCATTCTGAATGCTGGGGCACCATCCATTCACATGTAGTACCAAAACCGGTGGAGGTTGTTGTTCTGACTGGTGTGCAGTTCAGAAAGAAGACCCAGCACAGTGCTCTGTGCCTACAATCCTTGATCCTGCAATCCCTCCTGGACCAGGGCCGATCTCCCTCTACCCATAGGGTGTATGTGGGTGCGATTTCTTCGCAGCATGTTAGGTTGATAATGAGACAATAGGGAGCCACAAGTTGGTGTCCCTCTTTTTGAAGGGGGGCCTGAGATTACATCCCCCAAGTTCCCCACAGGCTGTATTGGACTTGCCGCTGGTGTTGGACATGCCATACCTATGCCTGCCTCCCTTTGAACCCCTAGCACAGGCAGAGCTCAAATGGTTGTCAAAACAGCATTTCTCCTGACCATCACTTCAGCAAAGCGGAGAGATACATGCCTTTTCTGTGAGTGATTCCTGTCTGAGGTAGAACCCATATCGCTCAGGTTTCCCTCTGTGGCCAAATACAGCATTCCTCCATAAGGTGCTGACACACACCTTATTCAGCCTATCCAGCTTGGACAGTTTGACCCCCCGTCGGAGAAAGGTTGTGCTCTCTCCAAACAGTGCCTGTTCCATTGGGTAGTGAATGCCATCGCTTACGCAACAGGCCATGCTATACCATCTGGGGTCACTTTACCAGGAGTGTCTCCACATCATGGGCAATCCTGAGAGGTGTGACCTTGGAGGACATCCGTGATTTGGCCATGTGGTCATCGCCCAGCACATTTTCCAGATACTACAGAGTGAATGTGGCCACACCCCATCCATTGGATGTGGTTCTTCAGCCAAGCTCCTATGCTTCATCCTTATGAGTTGGGTACTCGCATTCCTTGATGACTGCCAGAGTTCTCAGTCACTCGGAATCTTGTGAACCACGAGAAGACAATGTGGGACTGATCGCCCATTTGACACCAGTAGTTATACCTGGTCAGGGGTCATCCGAGGTAACACGTGACTTTGTTGTACTCAACCTGCGCGTGCGTGAGATGTAAGATATCCAGTGATAAGCACTTCCTCTGGCATCATCCAGGGTTCAAAGAAAAGAGGTTACATTCTAACCTTCATTTTATTCTTACCATTTCTAAAGAACGTACGCAGTTACCACAGGTCACATTGTCTACAACTTTACCTGTGGTGTACCGCAAAATGCAATTTTAGGTCAGATTTTATTTTCTATCTTTAAGCTCTCACTTGGTCATATCATCCAACATCACAATTGTTCTACACAAACGACACACCTTCCGCAGAGACCTGATGACCAAAAACACCTAGCTGCTGTCTTGAACTGTCTATGATATTATGATATTAAATATTGGATGGCACAGATTTTCACACAAAATCATACTTTTCAACTCCCTACACAAAAAATTTGTCTCATTGAAGTACCCTTGGTCCCTTATCTGCTTACATAAAGCCCGCTGCCAGAAATGTAGGAGTTATATTGGATTCTGACTTAACCTATGAAACACACATCAAAAAAGTTGTCCAGTCCTGTTTCATCCAATTAAGAATCCATCTCCAAAATCTGACCAATACTATCACACCCTGACCTGGAAAAACTACTGCAACTCCCTCCTTTCTGGTATCACCAAAAAGTGTATCTCCCATCTCCAACTTGTCCAGAATGCAGCAGCTAGGCTTCTTTCTGGTATTCACAGAAGACATCACATCACTCCTATCGTGGCTTCTTGCCATTGGCTTCCTGTCTGTTTCAGAATTGATTTTTCAGATTTTGCTGATTACTTTTAAAGCTCATCTGGATCTTGCCCCAAGTTACATAGTAGAAATGTTGACCCCAGATTAGCCTAGTTGCAGTCTTAGATTCTCAGGTGGCTCCCTTCTGATCATTCCAAATTCGAGTCTTCAATCTAAAGGTGACCAAACTTTAACGTCATGGGCTACTCGACTTTGGAACGACCTACCTGAGGAGATAAGGCTTGCAGAATAAGCAACTTCTTTTAAATCACCTCTTAAAAGCCACATTAACAGAGCTGTTTTCACGTGAAGACAACCTTTTTCCTAATTCAGTCTTTTCATCCTTTTATTAACTTTGCTGTTCTTAATCTTATAATTTGTTATTAATTACAAGTGTATGTAAACATTTTACCATGAATGTAAGGGTACAGTCGTGGTAAAAAGTTTACATACACTTTTTTTTTTTACACAATTTTTCTGTGGTGGAATGAGTGGAGCACATAATACTTTGTCACAAAAGACATCATGAAGTTTTGTTCAATAATGAATTTATTATAGGTCTTCTGAAAATGTGACCAAATCTGCCAGGTCAAAATATACATACAGTAATTCTAATATTTGGTTAAATGTCCCCTGGCCATTTTCACCTCAATTAAGTAACAAGCTTCTGGTAGTCCTCTGGCTGAATTTTTAACCACGCGTCTAAATTTGTTAGCTTCCTGGCATAAACTTGTTTGTTCAGCACAGTCCACATGTACTCAATGGGGTTCAAGTCAGGACTCCAGGAAAGCCATTCCAAAATCTAAATTGTATCCAGATTTAGCCATTCCTTTACTACTTTTGATGCTTGTTTGGGATCATTGACCTGTTGGAACATCGAACTGCACCCAAGACCTAATATTCTGGTGATTTTAGGTTTTCCTGAAGAACAAGGAGATAATCCACCTTCTTCATTATTCCATTTACTTTCTTGAGAGCACCAGATCAGATGGCAGCAAAACAGCCCCACAGCATAATACTACCACCACCATGCTTGACGGTAGGTTAAAGGGTTAAAGGCCTCACCTTCTCTACTCCAAACATGTTGTTGCTCAATGTGGCCAAACAACTAGATTTTTGTTGACTTTTCCTCCAGAAGGCCTTTTCTTGGTCCATGTGATAAGCAGCTACCTTCAATTGAGCTTTAAGGTGCTGCATCTGGAGCAAGGGCGTCGTTCTTGCAGGGAAGCCTCGCAGCACATGGCGATGCAAAAAAAGCTAGACTGTGGACACTGACACCTGTCTTCTAGCAGCTTCTAATTCATTGTGGACTTGGTGGTTTTTGGTTAACTCTCGACCATCCTGACCAATTTTCTCTCAGCAGCAGGTGATGGTCTGCTTTTTCTTCCTGATCATGGCAGTGACACAACTGTGCCACGCCCTTTAAAACAATTGTTTGCACAGTTGATCTTGGGACCTATAACAGCTTTGAAGTGTATTTCCTGACTTGTTCAAATCAATAATGCACTCTTTCAGATCAATGCTGAGCTCCTTAGACTTTTCTATTGCAGTGTTTGTGGATGAGTCTAATGGGGATATCAAACAAGCCCTATTAAAATAGGCCCAGAAAAGTCATTAGCCCATATCAATCAGTATTATTGTTATCACTCAGAAGAAGTTAAGACGTTACGACACAAAGCAGATTTGATTCGAAAGACTTTCAATAATCACCAAAGATTAACGTCAAGTGCATGTATGTTTTTGACCCATACTTCATGAAAGTAGAATGTGTAGGAATCATTGGAACTCAAGACATGTTCTTTACAGGTGTATGTAAACGCTTGACCATGACTGTATATATACAGGTGCATCTAAAAAATGTTTGAATATCACAGAGAAGTTCATTTTTTTCCGTTATTTAATTCTAAAAGTGAAACTTTCATATTGTGATGAGAATTTTGTACTTCATGTAGAGGAATGTGAATTGACGTTTACACAGCCCTATTGAGAGAGACTGTTAAATGTGAACTGTGACCTGTAACTTGTGACCTCTTTTATGACCTTGTTTTATATTGTTTTATGACCTATGTAAGGTACTGAGTAATCACTGAAGGTAAACATTCTCTTCTCTGCAGGAGGGCATGAATGAGCAGCTGTTAGAGTGTAAACATCTGTCTCTCTCTCCATACCAGAGGACCTGAAGACCTTGCAAGGCAGAGTTAAAGACTCCTGAAAAGACCTCCACTGCAGGGCTCCTAAAGCCTCGTTTGGCCAGGGAGGCCAGGTCCCCTGGAGAGTGGGACAGTGACGGGGCTAACCAAAGAGGGGAGACGGACCAGCCAGGCAAACATTGAGTCAGGGGCTCAAATCATCAAAAGGGTAAGAAATAACCATTTTAAAAAATAAATAAAGCAAGTCAGGGACTTGGGAGATCAGGGATCTTTTAGAAGTTACAGGTAGAAGAGTGCAGAGAACTGGTAGAAAAAATAGAGGCAAAGTCAAAGGGAAGTAAGAAGAGGCAGAACAAAGAAGGTTACACACAGGCAAAGGCATGGTTAAATGAGGCAGAAGCAAGAAAGAGAGGAATGCAGAAGTAGAAAGAAAAGGAAGTGAGACAATAATAAACTTTATCCTGTTTTGTACTCCAACAGAGATCAACAGGAAGATGACGATTATGTGCCTCTGGGTCTTCATCCCGATCCTCCGCCGTACCTCAACCCTCAACTACCGCTGCCTCCTGCCGAAGCCGCAGCTCCAATTCCTCCCCCTCCCTCTCTCTCTCTCTCTGCACCTACTCTCTCCGCTCCTAGGAAGTCCAAAAGCAACAAGGTTGGGTAAGTGGTATGATTCTTATAACCCTTTTCCCATGCCTATACTCTCCCCTCCAAAGGAGTCAGTGAGTTTAAATATTGACATAGAAGAATTGTATCCGATGATAGATATGTCTAACCCGAGAGTTGGGGCTGGGCAAGATGCAACAATTAGAGTGTATAGAGCATGGACAGAGGGTGACGTGAAAGGCGTTCCGCACCCTAGAGGAAACACAAGGGAGTTTAGAGGGCAATTTGAAAGATTGTGTGAAAGTTTCCAGCTGAACACCTTAGAGGCAGAAAGAATACTAAGGTATATGGTAAAGCAAGATAGGTGTTTGATTAAGGGAACATGGGATCCATTCCGCAACAATGTCACTATACCACATGGGAATGCTGAATGGAATATCCGAGTTAATGCTTTGGTCCAAAGAATAATAACTCATTATCAGGGAAGAGCAGACTATAGCAAAATAGCACGGTGTGTACAGGATGCAGATGAAGGTGTGTTGATCTACCTAGAGAGACTGAAAATAGTGTTTGCAGCAAATAGCGGTATGCAACAGGATAATGCTGACAATGGTCCCTACAATATGCAGTTAAAAAAAAACACATTCCTGATGGAATGAAGCCAGAGATCTCACAATTTGTAAAAAAGGAGATTGGAGATTTGGAGGAGATGAGAGCTGCTATAATTGTGGCAAATTTGGACATTGGGCTCGAGAATGCAGAGCCTCAAAGGGCAGAGGTCAAGGAGGCTGGTGGGTAAGAGGAGTAGGAGGGAGACCCAGACGAGAGAATGATTTACCAGCATGACTAGCCAATAAACCAGGTCATGCACAAACACACAAACACACACACACATCAAGACACAGAAGAGGAGGAAGAAGTATGCTCGCTAGAAAGCGCTGAAGTATTTTAGAGCATGAATCAAAAACCTATAATTACCCTGTTAGTTGATAGTCATAAAACTCGTTTTCTATGCGATACAGGAGCATGCAGAACAATAATCAGAAAAGATGAAGGTGGTAGTAGACTGCCACTCCAACACGGTAAAGGCATGAAGGTAAAATCTGCAACAGGACACATAGTCACTGAACCACTTAGTCGACCTGTGTCAATTACCGATCCAAAAACAAATAAAACAGCCTTAGCAGTGGTTGCAGTCTCAAACGTGTGTCCAGTGAATCTGTTAGGGAGAGACCTAATGGAAAAATTAGGAATAGGAGTAATTCCAACCCCGCTGGGTATGGAAGCCTGTAGAGTATTACCAAGACCAGATCTTACCAATGTACCACTCGATACTGCTGATATTGTGATGTTTGTAGATGGCTCATGCAGAAAGAATCCAGATGGAACAAATATCAGTGGATATGCTGTAGTAACATTCGATAAGGTTTTAAAATCAAGCTCCTTTCCGTCGCATTTCTCTGCACAGGCAGCAGAACTAGTTGCACTTATTGAGGCGTGCAAAACAGGAAAAAAACAAAAGTATGACTGTGTACACAGATAGCCAGTATGTATTCTCGACATTTCATGTGTTTGCACAGCAGTGGAAAAATAGAGGCATGGTAACGTCCACAGGAAAACCTATTACACATAAAGATCTTATTTTGCAGCTACTGGACGCCATTCAGTTCAGTTCAGTTCAGTTCAGAACTGAACTGAACTGAACTGAACTGAACTGAACTGGACGCCATTCAACTGCAGAGAAAGGTTGCAATATGCAAGTGCGCAGCACATACTACAAGTTAAGACCCTATTTCGATGGGGAATCAAAGAGCGGATGAGGAAGCAAAACAAGCGGCTGCTACTCAGCAACACGTAGATGACGTTTATACCACCGAAATTATGCCTACAAATATAGACCATGACATTTTAGGAGACATACAAAACAGTTCACCTGAAACCGAGAAAAACATGTGGCAAAACAAAGGAGCCACACAGACACAAACAGGTATTTGGCAGAGCCTCGAAGGAAAGCCTATTCTATCGAAAAATTTACTTAGATTTGCTGCGATATTGAGTCATGGGAATACCCATGTCTCAACAGGAGGGATGGTATCCACAATAGAGAACATATTTACTACATATGGATTTCAAAACTATTCAAAACATTTTTGTGCTTCATGATTAATATGCTCCAAGCACAATGCTCAAGGTAGACTACATCCAAAACCAGGTAAATTCCCAGAAGCAACTTACCCATTCCAATGCATTTGTATGGATTTTATCGAATTGAATAGAACTGAAGGAAAGAAACAATGGAACTATTAAAGCAAAACTAAGAAAGGCTATGGAAGAAACAGGGAAAAGTTGGGTAACATGTCTACCAGCTGTAGCATTAAGCTTACACATCCAACCCAAAAGTACAGGATTGTCACCATTTGAAATATAATATGGAAGGCCATTCAGGACACCACTAATAAATATGAAGGGAGATGATACAGGATTAACTGAAACAATTGTTGACTACATGTCAAAAATGATAAAGAGCAAGAGTGTTATGTCTACAGTATCTCCTCCAGCAGATCCAGCACTAACAGGAGGGCCAATAAACCCAGGAGATTGGTCTACTGTCTACACCCACAGCAGTCCGGATAGCTGAAAGACAGACGTGGATCCATCTCACACACTGCAAAAGGGCACAAATACCACTGTCAGATAAGTAGAAGCATTCACCATGCCGAAATTAAAAATATGTGTAATAACTGTTTTATGTGTGACCACAATTGCATTCCTTATCTCAAGTATATTGACACAAGGCCAGACACATGATAAAACAAGGAAAAGAGCTATAGGCACACAATCCCGGTGGGACACTAGAAGAGGTGCAGTGATAATACAATGTACTGAAGGGACAAATTGCATTGCTCAGATTGACGCATGTCAGATTTTTCCCTGTTCAGGACAACACTCTAATTGGCTGGGGTCAGAAAAATATATTTGCGTCACCACAGCTGCATGCTGGACTTATATAACTCAGACTGTGTTACAAACTGCACGACCTTGAAACTTTTGTTCCCACCAGTGTCACCGCAGATTAAACCGCCTTGGTTTACCCCGTACACCGGAAATTATACCTACTTGACAAGAAGTAAAGGTACTGTGTCAGTAGGGATGTTGACAACCTGCAAAACCACCATTGATGTAATCAAGGGCGAGAGCAATGTCACTGATAGCGTAGTGAATAATCACACCATGGCCAGAGCTGACATATGGTGGTTCTGTGGAGGTAAGACACTCAGAGCAAAATTACCAACTGATTGGAAGGGAACCTGCGCCATGGTAGTTACTAATGCAAACATACATCTTACCATAGGGTTGGGCGGTATGAGCAAAATCTTATATCACGGTATGAGTAATTTCATATCACGGTAACGGTATTTATCACGGTATGGTTTTTTTCCCCTGTAAATTCAATTAATGGCTTAAAATAACCATACTGTCGCATTTGATCATTTTCCTCTTTTATTTTTGAACTTGGATTTCTATAAAAACAGGAAAAATGCCAGACCAGTCTGCCAGAATATCAATGAAAAAAAAGACCTGAGTTTTTAAACTTAACATACATGTATACAACGCCAGCCTGGCTTCAGTCAGTGCAATATATTTAAAAAAGAAATCACACACATCACACAAATCAGTATATGAAAAGAAAAAAAACCCTGAGTTTTTAAACTCAGCCTCGCTTCAATCTGTGCAATATGAACTCACAGCAGCATAACATTGTTTGAAAGAAAATATAATATAATAAATAATAAACCACAGAGAATGTGCAAATGTCTGGTAAACATTGAACTCCAGCTTTAACTTAAGCTATAGTGTGTGTGCAAATGTAAACACAGAGCTCCAGCTTAATAAGAAATAAAAATAACAAATGAGAAAAAGTATTTAAGTTTTACACAAGGTAACAGGTGCATAACAACAGTTAGTGCAATATAAAATCACAGCATCTCCTAAATGTTCTGAAGGACACTGTCACTAGTGTGCAAATGTCTTGCAATTGCGTATATCCAGCAATTACAGATTGTGCGCAAGAAACACCAGTTGATCAACTCTCTCTGGTTTCAGTGCTGATCTGTGGCAAGTGATAATGTTACCACTTGTGCTAAAAGCACGCTCTGATGGGGCACTTGTGGCTTGAATGCACAAGTATTTCTTTGCCAGGCTTGCCACTCGTGGAAAATTGGCCTCGTGCTGCCTCCACCATTCCAGGGGGTTGGTCTCCCCATCAGCCTCCACTGTTTGAAGGTACCTGTTAAGCTCCAGTTCAATGGACTGTCTGCCTGACTGAGGGACAGTTTGGTCTTGGCGTGATGCAATCTTGAAGAAGCTGCCCAAACTCCTCTTCTTCTTAGCAGGAATCTCTGGCACCTTTGTGGCAGCTTCAGCTGGTGGTATGGAGCCTTCCCCTGCAGATTTTTCCTGTTCAGCCACCAGGCTCTCTATCTCTGCAGCAGCTTTGGTCTTTATGTAGTCCACCTTCTCTGGCTTTATGTAGGTGATTTTGAAGCGAGGGTCCAGAAGCGAAGCCATATCAAGCAGATCCTGGGTGGATGGGTCAGCATATTTTTCATCCAGGTACTCCAGAATGCTTGCTTTGATTTTCTTGGTGAGATCGACGTCATCATCCTGTGGCTTAAGAACTTGCTCACTGAAAAGATGGAGCACAGGTTTTAAATATGAGACACTCACATACTGCTCGCCGGACAAGGCATCTGTGAACGCAACGAGAGGGCTCAACGCTTTGCTAACAGATTCCAGTACATCAATGTCCTGCCATGTCAGAACCAAATGCCTGGTCTTCCTGTCAGCTCGAAGGACTTGTGTCAGAGCTTTCTCCTGCTCTAGGATCCTTTCAATCATTTGTTGTCGAGAGCCCCATCTTGTTGGGGTCTCTGTTATGAGCTGGTGAGCAGGCAAGCCCAGCTCTGCCTGAGCAGTGGCCAGCTCACGCTTCCTTTTCCAGGAATTGCAGAAGGCACTCACAACTTTTTTGCACAGCCCAATGGCACGTTCCACTTGTGGCTCTTTCACACTTCTTTCTGTTTACAATAAACACAGAGGAGAAATGTATATGGCACAGTTTAGTATCGTATAACTAGTTGGGGTAAAACAACAAGCAGAGAGGTATTTGCCATTGAATAATATCTAATGAAAATCCAACATGATTACCAGTCACTCAGTACGTTTACATGCATACTCACCGATGGCCAAATGAAGACGGTGTCCAAAACACTGTAGCCTTGTCCAGTCGTTCAGCTGGAGTGCTTTGACGTTGTTGGCGGCGTTATCTGTGGTTACGCAGACTTGATGGGCCTCCGGTAATCCCCACGACTCCAGTGCCTCCCTTAGGTTTTGGGCTATCATTTCCCCTGTGTGGTCCTCCGGGAAGTAAGAGGTCTGAAGACACCTACTCTTCAGTTCCCAGTCTTTAATAAAATGGGTCGTTAGGCTCATGTAAGGCCGTGTGGTGCGGCTCGACCACATGTCTGTTGTTGTAGCAAAATTAAGAACACTTTGAAGCTCTTTTTCAATTTTGCAACGGCACTCTCCATATAGTCGTGGCAACTCCACCTCTGTAAAGTGCTTGCGGCTGGGCATTACATACCTCGGGTCGAGGGTGCCGAGTAATTCTCTGAACCCCGGCTTTTCAACGGTATAAATCGGGACCATGTCTTTGCATATGTGCATCGTGATGGCCTGCGTTATATCCCTCCATCGACGTGATTTTTTGTCATATGGGGTGCCTTTGGTGAAAGACTCTGCCAAGCTCTTTTGGATAAGAGGAGCTGCTGCAACTTTTGTTTTTGATGCAGCGGGTGCACCACGCATCTTTTGGCTTTCGTAATACTGCTTCGCGTGTTTTATCTTCAAGTGGTGGAAGAGGTTACTGGTGTTTCCACCTCCAGCAGCAACAGTCACGCGACACTCTTTGCAGAGTATCGTTTTTTGTTCTTTGTCAGAATCTTTAAATCCGAAAAAGTTCCACACAACAGACGTAGCGCCCTTTTTTGGAACGAGTTCCGCCTCCTCTTCGTCATGTTGGGTGGGTCGGGCTGCCTCCGTTTCCTCGTGACTCCCACTTCTACGTTCACGCTCCGACTCCGCCATGATTGTTATCACTCCTGTAAAGGTGTTTCTTCTTCGTCGTGCACGTGCAATCACGCCAAGCAGTCTGCTGCAGTGCCAGCTGACTCAGAGAGATGCCGCAGACATCTGCCCTTTCTCCGGTATAAACGGTATTGCAAAATCTCTACCGATACACACTTTTATACCGTCACACGGTATATACCGTCATACCGCCCAACCCTATCTTACCATATGAGACGACGACATTAGAAAAAGTGACGACACATAACTCACATATTATAAAGAGAAATGCACCAGCAGGATCGTTTGATAACAGAGTTTATATAGATGCAATTGGTGTTCCTCGGGGAGTTCCTGACGAGTTTAAAGCCAGAAATCAGGTCGCTGCAGGGTTTGAATCACTCCTGGCTTGGTGGGTAACCGTTAACAAAAATATAGATTGGATAAATTACATGTATTATAACCAACAGAGATTTCTGAATTTCACTAAGGATGCAATTGCGGGCATACATCAACAGTTAGATAAGACTAGTTTAATGGCATGACAGAATAGGATGGCGTTAGACATGTTGTTGGCCGAAAAAGGAGGAGTATTGTAGAATGTTTGGAGATATGTGTTGTATGTTTATCCATAACAATACAGCACCTGATGGCAGCATTACTACGGCATTGAATGGATTAACCTCCCTATCCACAGAGCTAGCTGAAAATTCTGGTTTCGATGATCCTCTGACAGGATGGTTCCAGGACATATTTAGAAAATGGGCAGGTTTTATAAAAGCTATGATGTTATCTGTAGCCGTAATGATCCCTATTCTAATTACTTGTGGATGTTGTTGTATCCCCTGTTTGAGAGGACTGTTACAGAGACTCATCGAGACTGCTGTGATCAAAGCGACGATGCTGTATGAAAAGGTCCCCATCACCGATGATTACCGAGGGGACTATGAGATCTGACAGATGATGATCTATATGGTAACCTCTTTAATGAAGATGAGGATATAATGGTTTAAGGGATGATTGCTGTTTATGTGTTTATTCTACTGATTATGATGGAACTGCAAAAAATCTAACTGAAGTTGTAGCTTTTTGAATTGGCCAACTAGAGCCACTTAGGAGAAAAATACGCACAGCATTTGTGAATACTGTACATATTAAAAGTGACCCTATCTTTGTATTCTTTTACGTGCAAGGGATAGCTTAGTTAGGTAGGGACAGGTCCTTAGCCAAGTACGATGGGTTGACCAGCTTGATGAGGATGCTTATGTTTTGTTTTGGGGGTAACATTGTAGTAAAAAGCTTTTGAACTTATGGTTTATTTTTATAACTTCTGTGCCTTGAGAAATGGAGTACCTGTGTGTGGTTGCCGGGGCAGTGGAACCGTGAGAAAATTTTCCCTGTCTAGAAGGATAACGGTTAACTAGAATGTTTTGAACTGCCTGATAGGGTTTTCGCTCTCACACTCCACAAAATGTATGTTATAATTATGCTTAAAGTCAGCATAAACAGGAGGGATATGTGATGAGAATTTTGTACTTCATGTAAAGGGAATGTGAATTGACGTTTACACAGCCCTATTGAGAGAGACTGTTAAATGTGAACTGTGACCTGTAACTTGTGACCTCTTTAATGACCTTGTTTTATATTGTTTTATGACCTATGTAAGGTACTGAGTAATCACTGAAGGTTAACACTCTCTTCTCTGCAGGAGGGCATGAATGAGCAGCTGTTAGAGTGTAAACACACCGAGAGAGAGAGAGAGAGAGAGAGAGAGAGAGAGAGAGAGAGATAAATACCAAGATATCCTCCTTAGAAATTGAGTCTTCACTTGTAACTGTAACTGACCTGCGTGTTGCTCTGTGAATGCTCCTCTTGTACAAGATTAAACCCTTGTCTGAACTTTGAGCTGACTCCGATCTCCTTCCTCCAGTTCTAAATTAACGCAGAATTATTTTTAACACATATATTCTAGATTCATTACACATAAAATGAAATATTTCAAGCCTTTTTTTATTTGAATTTAGATGATTATGGCTTACAGCTAATGAAAATCAAAAATCCAGCATCTCAAAATATTAGAATATTACATAAGATCAATTGTAGTGCGCATGCGCCACCATGCATGCAGCCTGTTGCGGTCACTCCTGTTTGTTTTTATAATTTACTACTTTTTTAGCTTCTTATTTAATATATTGTTTTAACTTTTTTGTACTAGCTCTTACTTAAGTTGTGCCCTCTCCAAACTTGCTGGTGGAGAGAGTTTTGGCCTTTGTTTTGGCACTTGTAAGCAATCTGAAAGGGGTCTAAAAAACAGCTAACCTCTGTCTTCAAGAAATTGATCATGATTTTCTCTTTCTTTTTGCTGTGAAAGTACTACTTCACTCAGCCGAGCTATCGTTGCACAGCAACTACATGGCCGCATTGTTTACATGAGGGATCAGCTGTTCGCTATAAAGCCGGCCGGCATGGTGTCTATATCAACAGACATTCCCGAAGAGATATGGAGAAGGACACACAGAGGCTGCAGGGGAGGAATAAAGCAGTGGAATCCAAGAGCAAGGTCGAGACAACAGAGGCTTACGGAAAAGAGAAGATTTAAGCCGAGTATCCCCTCTCTCATCATGGGTAACGTGAGATCGCTAGCTAACAAGATGGAGGAGCTAACGGCGCTAGCCAGGAGTCAGAGGGAGTACCGGGAGTGTAGTTTAATGTGCTTTACGGAGACATGGCTGCACCAGGACATTCCCGACAACAATGTTTCCATCGAGGGCTATGAGACTGTTAGGGCCGACAGGGACTGCACCGGGAGCGGTAAGCGTAAAGGAGGGGGGCTTGCCGTTATAGTGAACAACAGGTGGTGCAGTCCTGCTCATATTACCGTCAAAGAGTGTACCTGTTGCCCGAACACTGAACTGTTTGCCGTTGGACTCCGACCATATTATCTGCCTCAGGAGTTTTCACATGTTGTTGTGGTGACTGTTTACATTCCTCCCTCTGCCAACCTGACGTCGTCGTGTGACGTCATCCACTCAGCCATAGCCCGGTTACAGACTCAACACCCGAGTGCATTCATTGCTATCTTGGGGGACTTCAACACGTCACCATGAATACAGTGCTGCCCAACTTCACACAGTATGTGAACTGTCCTACCAGAGAGCAGATGACCCTGGACTTGTTGTATGCTAATGTGGAGGATGCATACAACTCCTCTCCCCTCCCCCCACTGGGTAGATCAGACCACAACCTGGTGCACCTCAACCCCTGTTATGTGCCTCTGGTGAAGAGCCGGCCTGCGACCACAAGGACAGTGAGGAGATGGTTGGAGGAAGCTTAGGAGACACTTCAGGGATGTTTTGAGATCACAGACTGGCAGTCACTTTGTGAGCCACATGGAGAGCACATTGATGGGCTCACAGAGTGCATCACGGACTTTATCAACTTTTGTGTAGACTCCACTGTTCCAGCTGAGACTGTGCATTGTTACCTAAATAACAAGCCATGGGTAACAAAGGACATCAAAGAAATCCTCAATGAGAAAGAAGAGGGCTTTCAGAGCTGGTAACAGGGAGGAGGTGAGAACAATACAGGTATACCTAAAGGTGAAGATCAGGGAGGGTAAAGAAAACTACAGGAGGAGGCTGGAGTGGAAACTTCAGCAGAACAACACGAGAGAGGTCTGGAGAGGAATGAGGACCATCACTGGATTCAGTTCAGCTGGCAATAGAGGAGTTGAAAGCAGCGTGGACCGGGCCAACAAACTCAATCTGTTTTTAAACCGATTTGATACTGAGGCCCCTGCACCCCCTGATAACACCACCATCAATCCCACTGCTGTCTACCAACTACCACCTTCTCCACCCCGTCCTCCTCCTTACAGCCTTTCATCCTCCTGTGAGATCCCTCTCCACTCCTACAACCAATTGACACTACACCTCCCCCTCCCCTACCTGTCACCTCTACAGTGAGCATCATAGCTGACCATGTTAGGAGACAGTTGGTGAGACTCCACTCGGGCAAGGCTGTGGGTCCTGATGGCGTCAGCCCCAAGGTGCTCAAAGCCTGTGCCCCCAAGCTATGTGTAGTACTTCACCATGTCTTCAGCCTGAGCCTGTGATGTGGAAGACGTCCTGCCTTGTCCCTGTGCCGAAGACAACGTATCCCTGTGGCTTCAAGGACTACAGACCTATGGCACTGACCTCCCACATCATGAAGACCCTGGAGAGATTCGTCTTGGAGCAGCTTGGTCAAACCACTCTTGGACCCCCTACAGTTTGCCTATCAGCCCAAACTTGGAGTTCAGGGTATACCATCATATACCTGGTCAACCGTGTCTACGCCCACCTGGACAAACCAGCGAGCACTGTGAGAGTCATGTTTTTTGACTTCTTCAGTGCATTCAACACCATCCGTCCGGCTCTACTGGGTGAGAAGCTGACAGCGATGCAGGTGGATTCCCCCCTTGTGACCTGGATTATTGACTATCTGACTGGCAGACCACAGTATGTGCGCTTACAACACTGTGTATCAGATAGAGTGGTCAGCAACACCGGGGCCCCACAGGGGACTGTCCTCTCTCCCTTCCTCTTCATCCTCTACACCACGGACTTCAACTACTGCACAGAGACCTCAGGATTCAAGATTCAAGATCAACTTTATTGTCCCACAATGTGGGAAATTTGTTCTGGGCCATTCGCCCATGCTGCAGCCAGTAACACAGAACATGCAATTACACACAATCACATACAATAGATATGCACATCTGTAACATACAAAGTGCCGGAGAGTGCAAAAAAGTGCTAAAATTGTAGTAGGAAAATTACTAACCTATACAAAACAAGCAAACACAAGTCGTCTGAACTCTGGTCTTATCCAACCTTATTTAGCAGCTTGATTGACACAGGAACAAACGAGTTTTTGAATCTGTTCAGTCTGTAGTGAGGAACTCTAAACCTTCTACCAGACGGTAGCAGTTCATACTCGCCATGCAGGATGTGTGATGGGTCGCAGACAATCTTATTTGCTTGTTGCAAAGTGGCCTGTTCATATATACTCTGACTGGAGAAGTGCTCTTTGACACCAATAATTTTTCCAGCAGCATGAATTAGCCAAGACAGTTTTTTAGATGTACAGAGAGGTTACCAAACCACACTGTAATACAGAACCTAATCAGACTTTCTAGGACTGCCTTATAAAAAATCAACATAAGTCTTTGATCAACACCATGGATTCTCAGACGACGTAAGAAATGCAACCGTTGCTGTAGTCTGCAACAGAGGCTATCAACGTGTGTGCTCCAGGTGAGTGCATTGTCAATGAAGACACCCAAATATTTGTATCACTGCACCTGGGCAATGGCTTCGTTGCGGATGACCACAGGCCTGTGGTCACCCACTCCTCGGGGGTCGAACACCATTTCAACTGTCTTATTTACATTAAGAATGAGGTGGTTATCACACCACTCAACAAACCTCTGAATTTCCAAAAAGTAGTCAGATATATCACTGTTCTTTTTCAACAGAGATAAGATTGCAGTGTCGTCTGAGAACTTGATAATGTGATTGTTTTTGAAAAAACTTCTACACGCATCTGTGTACAGAGTGAACAGAACCGGTGAACTCACACAGCCCTGTGGTGCACCTGTGCTCAGGGTTTTAATGTCAGATAAAGTTCCATTCACACTGACCCACCGTCTGCGATTACTTAAAAATGAAAAATACCATTTAATAATAGAAGGGTGAACATTAAAATCATTTAATCTCCTAATAAAAAGATGTGGCTGCAACGTATTAAAAGCTGAACTAAAATCAACCAATAAGAGACGTGCAAATGAGCCAGAGTCCTCTAAATGCTTTTTAATAAGATGGGTCACAGCTAAAATGGCATCCTCAGTACTTCTGTTGCACTTGTAAGCAATCTGAAAGGGGTCTAAAAAACAGCTAACCTCTGTCTTCAAGAAATTGATCATGATTTTCTCAAAACACTTCATTATCAACAAAGTCAGTGCAACAGGACGATAATCATTATTCTCTTTACAGCTTGCTTTTTTAGGCACAGGAATGATAATAGAACTTTTCCAAATAGAGGGAACAGAATGAGTGTCTAGTGATTTCTGGAAGATGGGACACCAGGCTTCTGCCAGTTCTTTGCTACAGGACTTAAGTAGGCGCCCAGAGATGCCGTCTGGGCCAGAGGCCTTCCTGGGGCAGATGTGTGAAAAGAGTCTCTCCACAACGTGCTGGTCAATGGTAATTACTCCAGGGCCTGATTCAGGTACATCATCCATAGCTGTTTTCTTTTCATGTGAGAAGTCTCTTGAGTCAAATCGGCAAAAGAAGTTATTCAGCTCATTTGCCTTTTCCCCCTCATTTAACACATTTATACACCTCTTGGCTGGGGTCATGTTTGTCATGGTTTTCATAGAGTCCCATAGTTTTTTAGTGTACCTGAGCAGTGAGATTCAAATTTCTCCCTCTCCTTCGTTCTTGCAGTTCTCAATTTGTGATTATGTTCTTTCTGCATATTTTTAATGCTTAGTAGGTCTCCATTCTTAAATGCTATTTTCCTCTGTACTATGCACTCTTTAATTTCCTTGGAGATACAAGATTTATTATTTGGGTACATAGTGATGGATTTTTGAGTTAAAACATTATCTTTGCAGAACTTAATATAATCTGTGATGGTATCTATGGCCTCCTCAAGATCCAGGCTATGAAAGAGGTCCCAGTTAGTGCAAGAGAAACAGCTTTTTAGAGTTTCTACGCCATCACTGTTCCATACAGAGACAGTTTTAACTTGTGGTTTGTTGCTTTTAAGCAGGGATTTGTAAGCAGGGATTAAATGGACAGTGTTGTGATTAGAGGACCCTAAAGGAGGACTAACCTTGGCAGTATAGGCGTTTTTAATGTTCTCATAACATTTGTCCAGTGTGTTTTTTCCTCTGGCGTTACAGGTAACATATTGACCTGTCATCTCCAGAAGTTCTCGGATGACTCAGCAATAGTTGCATGTATCAGTGAAGGTGCTGAGGATGAGTACAGGACTAGTGTGGACAACTTTGTCACATGGTGTGAGCGGAACCATCTACAGCTCAATGTAACAAAGACCAAGGAACTGGTTGTGGACCTGAGGAGGACCAAGGTGCCGTTGACCACTGTTTCCATCCAGGGGGTCAGTGTAGACATATTATATTTATATATATATATATTTATATATATATATATATATATATATATATATATATATATATATATATATGCATGATGATACATATACCATCTATATAGAGCGTCCTTCCAGGTATTTAGCTGGAAGTGTTTTGTTGTCATTTGAGAAGGTTTACATGGACAGGACCTTGATATGCTTTTCTTCTTGGTCCCAGAGTAAAAGGCCAACATACCACTCACCACTCAGGACCCTTGAAGAAAAGGCCACAGTCCAAAAAAAGAACAGCTCTTAACTCACTCTCAGGAGAACTTTTGCAGAGATCGATTGCAAATAGAACACCCCCATGTAATATATGGGTGTGTAGAAGTGTAGCCTGCAATGGTTTAGCAAACCCTTATGAGAATGATAGAAATTAAAATCTACCCAGCATTATTGGCTTAAAGGTGATACATATCATCTGACAATACATTGTGAGAAATATAATTTGCAGATATTATTTAACATACTTAAGTAATTATTTATCAGAGAACTACAACTACGAAGCAGGTGTTGTAGCTCTATGACAATGGCAGTACTGAGATCATGGGGGCAAGGGGAAGGTGCATAATTGGAGAGTCAGATTTGTGCCAAAGCTGGTAATGCTCCTTGAGGGGAAGAAAATGTGCAGTGGCTAAAGAAACTTTTTTAGTGTTGGTATCATGATAGGATACCTCAATCCTCCATGCACTACACTGAGATGTCACAACAGCTGGATTATGTCTCATGTTACCTATACAACAGATATCCTATGGCTGAGACACATATCCTGCATGTAGAGAGAGAGAGAGAGAAAGAGGGAGGGAGAGAGAGAAAAAGAGAGTACACTGGAAAAATACTGCCCGTCATCTGTTGTGTTTATTCTTTCATGTCTTTGACAAACTCTACAGAGTATAGACATTAAAATTATAGCTAAACACTGGTATGATGTCGATATGTCTGTGCACGATTGTTTTTAGATCTCTTTTGGCTGAGAACCGTGAAAAAATAGGCAAGGCCCCTAAATCTCTAGATGACGCACTGCTACAGCCTCATGTGAGACAGCTGTGTGGCTCCTCTAACCTGTTTACATGGGTGCTGAAAATTAAAAGCAAGATGTTCCTCCACACAAACATGTGTATATGTGTTCCACCCGTTAGTCTGCAGACATGTCAAAGGAAAGGTCATGAAATGTCAAAAATGAAAAGAGTTCCTCCTCAGTTAATTTCATGCCAAACAGAACATGATACCTCTTGTGCTCATGTAGAACTTTGAGCCTCATAGAAATGGTTGTCACCAAAAACACTATAACTCAACCTCTGTGACCTATCCAAAACAAATTTCAGAGCAATTTCTCCAGTAGCTGCCGCAGCTGGTAACAAGAGAGAGTTTATCAGTCATGCAATCTATCAAACTCTATGTAAAGACCCACAAAATGATGAGGATTAATGGTCACCAGGCTGATTCTTTACTTGTAAGGGCCAGCACCCTTGCCTGGTAGGTGAAGAGTTGTTTGCTTAGCTTTAATTTGCTTTGTTTCCAGGTAAGCACTTTTTAAAGGTTCTATCATTCTGCACATTGTAAGGTGGCTATATTCTTACCTGGATTGTCTGGTCTCTCTTCATGTTAACAGAACAAAGTAAGATAGTCAAGCCCCGCAGCTCTTGCTCTTTCTCCTTCAGCTCTGCTTTTGCCTGATAGAGACCAACATAAAACCTCTTTTAGAATCCATCCAACTACATCCTCAGACATGAATGCACTTAATGATTTAATAAGCCTTCACTCCTTGATGGTAATACATTCTGCATCCGAAGTCACAAATGTTGTTTGTAAAAAAAAGTATGCCAAAAGTGTGACTACACAAATGCAGCAGGTATGTGTACAACGGTGTACATGCACGTACTGTATGTATTAATGTTAGAGAAAACAAGTGACTACATTTTTAGTTAATCTGAAGCTTATGATGAAATAATATGATGGATAAACAGTATTATCCATATGATCCATATGACCATATTATCGCCCCCACAGCACCCCCCTTAGTGCTCATGTATGACCATCTACTTTTTGCATTAGGGTACAGTCACACATGCAGCAAATTAGAATTAACTTCACTCAGTTGGACTGGATTAAATTAATTTCACCTCTGCAGTTAATTGTGCAACTAATGAGAGGAGATATGATAAATGTCTGCATATTCTGCTGGATTTACAAAGACTGACACAATGTGTACACATACGGCAGTGTCCCATTAATGTCTGTTGGCCATTTTTTCCTTCTCTCTCTCACTGAAACACACAATGTGTGACCAATAAGCCTCTGTAATAAAGCTCCCTCTATTAATACTTACTTGCTGTTGGCAATGTAAGTGTCATGATATGCACCAAGCATCAGGCACAGGCAAAATTTACTGAGAATGGAAGATGGAGATAATTTGCATTCACATTGAAAATCCTACAGTATTTGGAATCTACTAAGCATGTGCACCAGTAAATCCACAGACACTGTGCGGGGTGGTTGTGTAATGTATGAGAGGCTGACCTGGTCTCTAGCCTGGGTCAGGTCTTGTATTAGCTGCTCATTAGCAAGGTAGTGTTCAGCCTTCATGTCCTCACAGCATTTCTGCCACTCCAGCTCCACCTGAACTCGCATTTGTTCTAAGGCCTTCTCTCTCTTCCAACCAGCACTCAGTTGTCGCTTATAACTGGCAACACATACATGCATTTTATACATTGTAAGAATAAGGCAGACTGGGTCATATCATTCATCTTCAAAGCTACATAATCTCAAATCTTCCCACCTTTTGTTTTTTGTTTATATCCATCAAATATAATTTCTCGCTGTCTACCCTCTTTTTCTCACCCCTTGATCTCCTCTCTGCTCCTCTCCAGCTCAGTCCTTAGTTTGGTTTCTTTCTCCTGCAGGGTGATAATCTTTGTCTCCTTGACAACCATCTCACTGGAGACCTGAGTGATGTACTTGTCCCAGCCAGTCCGGATTGTTTCTACCTCTGTGTGAAGCCTTTGAAAACACATACACACAAAAACACACTTGCAGAGGGTCTCTGGTCAACTGGTTACATCATCAAAAGCTAACAGGTGCTGGTGTCTGAATGAGCAGTTAACTGCAGTACACACACTGCATACAGAATAGACAAGGAACATATACAAACTGAAAAAAAAAGTTAATTAAGTTCATGGCACTATTGAAAATCCTATAGCTGTACTCAAAATACTTTTGAAGTTTAAGTTTGGCCCTCTGAGCTAAATTTCAGCATTTTTGTGATCCCTTGTATGTGTATTCTAAATCTCACCAATAGCTAATTTTTCTCTGGATTGGGTTGAAATTTGTCCTGAACATCCAAGAGACCATAAGGATCATTTAAAACATGTATTAATTTAAATAGTTGTTGCTGAATGGTTACAGTAATCAAATTAATATCAGGAAGTCATTTTTCTTTTCCTGAATGAAGACTATGTCATTTTCAAAAATTCATATCTCCACTAGATTTCACTTTCTTTCAACCACAATTGGGTTCTGTGTACTATTCATGTAGTTTTGTCACATCTAGATATTATTTGGTCCTGCATAAAAAACTGAGCACCACAGACTTTGTTGAACATAGCTTCAGAGCTGAAAAACCCACTACTGAGTTATTTCAACCGTAAATTTTCCCAAGAAGGATTATTCTAATATCCTTTAAACTTTTGTATGTGAAAATGTTGATATTCATTGCATATACATAAAAAAGATATTACTCCTTCATTGTTTATGATTTTTTTAAATTAGCTTTTTTTGTACTTTTCACTGGCTGTAGTGTTACATTCAGTGTTTTTTTCCCATCGGAAGATATTTGTACTGTGTTGACTTCAAGGTTTTCGATCTGTCTGATACCTGTTGAGCCTGTTTTTTCATTGGGTTCTGGAAATTTGCAAGTTACATCTTGAAATGGCTTGGTTCATTGCATACCAGACCTCATCCTGTTCTGTTTGTGTGGACAAAATCTTCATCTTAGTTCCTTAGCTCAATACACATACAGTGCATTCAGAAAGTATTCAGACCCCTTCACTTTTTTCACATTTTGTTATGTTGCAGCCTTATGCTAAAATCAACCATAATGACAAAGCGGAAACAGAATTTTCTTTTTTTGACACTTTCTTTTTATTGTTTTTCTTTAGCAGTGTATAAACATTATACAAGGGGGGCGGGGGGTGAACAAAGAAAAAAAACAAAAATCTGAAAAAGAATATAAAATAGAACATGTTGGATAACCATGCTTCTACAGTTTGATCCTTTTTTTTTTTTTTTAATGTCAATGTGATGGTCCTTGTCCTGTCGTTTTTACGTATTCAGTCCATTTCTCCCACTTCCGGTGGCATTGATCCTCTTGAGTCCTTATTTTATAAGTCAGTTGTTCCATAATATGGATTTCGTCCATAACTTTGATCCAATCTTCCTGTGATGGCGGGTCTGTCCTGTACCATTTTCTTGTAATTGCCTTTTTACAGGCTACTAACATAATTTTCAATATGTATCTATCGTCTTTCGACACAACATTTCCCGTAATGACACCAAGATATAATAATGTACATAACTTGGACACACCATAACCCAAAATTCTGCCTATAACTAAATGAACATCTTCCCAGAATTTTGCGATCTTAGGACATAGCCAGAACACATGTGAGAGGTTCACATTTACATCTCCACAGCTTCTCCAACATGGCTGTGGTAATGAGGTATGTTTATTCCTAATTTTGGGTGTTATAAAAAATCTAATTAAATTTTTCCAGCAATGTAATCTCCAAACACGTGATGATGTTGTTGACCGCTGTGTTTTCCAAATATGTGTCCACTCATCATCAGATATGTTCACACCCAGTTCTCTCTGCCACTTCAGTTTTACATATGTCGTTGTATGCCCTTTTGCCTCCATTATGTGCCCATAGACTGTTGATATTATTCTGAATTTCTTTTGTCCAGATTTACACTGTGTTGTATTTCTTTATTGAAAAAGCTCCTTATCTGCAAGTATCTGAAATGATCTTGGTTACTTAAATCATATTTTTGTTTAATCTCCTGGAAGCTCATGAAATTCCTATTTTTAATTGTTGTACATATCGCTGTTAATCCATTAGGAATCCATTGCTTATATCTTTCGTCAAGAGAGCCAGGGATAAAACTCTTGTCATAAGCTATCCACCGAAGCAGTCTGAGCTCTTTCTCTAGTTTATATTTTCGTACCAGATTAAACCATAATTTTAGCGTAAACTGAGTGACTGTATTTACCTGTTTAATTACACTCATTGCTTCTTCTCTGTCTCCAATAAGACTTTGAATTTCTCTTCCTTGTACCGATTTTTCTAAATTCTTCCATTTGGCTACATAATCTTCGTCACACCAACAGATTACATATCTAATTTGTGCAGCATGAAAATATGCCTTAAGGTTTGGCAATGCCAAACCCCCCTTATCCTTTCCAATCTGTAATGTTTCAAATTTGATTCTCGGTCTGTGACCATTCCATATAAACCTTGAAATGATTTTGTCCCACAGTCTGAATTGTTTTTCGGGTATCTCAATGGGTAGTGATTGAAACAGGTAAAGAAGTCGGGGTAGAACACTCATTTTTATGGTCTCTATTCGTGAACCAATGTCTAATGGAAGGATATCCCACCTGTCCAAATCACTCTTAATTTCCTTAACTAGTTTGACGTAATTAGCTTCATATAAATCACCAGTGTTTTGTGTTAAAGTGACCCCGAGATATTTCATCTTTGTTGCTCTCCAGTTCAGATTATGCTTTTGTTGTATGATTTTGGATGGGGAGTAGTTGAATGTTAGGATCTGTGTTTTGGTCAAGTTAAGCTTGTATCCAGAACAAAAGCCAAACATCTCTAATTGGTTGATTAGTATGGGAATGCATGTGTCTGGGTCCTCTAAAAAACAGATCACATCATCAGCAAAAAGTCCAATGATATGTTCCCCTCCCCCAACCTCTATTCCTTTAAGATCTCCATTTTGCCTAATTGCTTGTGCCAGGGGCTCTATGAAGATTGCAAACAAGGTTGGAGAGAGACAGCAGCCCTGTCTAGTGGATCGTCCTAAAGTTATGCTCTCAGTCAAACTGCCGTTTATTTTTATCCTTGCGGTCGGGTTTTGGTAAAGTGTTTTAATACATCTGACCACTTTGTCATTAAGTCCAAATTTTTCAAGTACCTGATATAGAAAAGTCCAATTTACGCTATCAAAAACCTTTTCCGCATCAAGGCTTATTAAGGCTGCACATTTTTTCTTTTTTAGAATATAGTTAATAATATGTAAAGTTCTCCTTATGTTATCCTGGGTTTGACGTCCCTTAATAAAGCCTGTCTGGTCTTCATCGATAATGTCACTGATAAAGTATTCATATCTTTTGGCGATAATTGAAGTATATAATTTATAATCAACATTGAGTAGTGATATGGGTCTATAATCTGAACAAGTCTCACTGTTGTTTTTCTTGGGGATCACTGTTATTACCGATTCTTTCCAGGAAGGGGGCATTTCACCATATTCAAATGTATAGTTGAATGATTTTTCGAGGAGAGGTATAAGCTGTACATTAAATGTTTTATACCACTCGGATGGTAGACCGTCACTGCCGGGGGATTTGTTTGTTTTTAGTTTATTTATTGCTTTCTCGATCTCTGCTTTTGTGATGGGTGTGGTCAGATGATCATTTTGATTTTTTCCAATTGATGGTAAGTCCAGTTTCTCAAGGAAAGCTTTCATTTGGCCAATGTCAGCAGAGGGAGGCTGGCTGTACAAGTCTCTATAGTAGTTCATAAACTGAGTTCCAATCTCTTTGGGGTCATGAATTATTTGATTCGTACTTGTATCCTTTATCTTGTGAATTGTCTGATCCGCTTGCTGTTTTTTTAATCGTTTTTTGGTTGCCCTTGGTCCAACTTCATAATAGGATTGTTTTAGAAATCTAGTCTTCTTTTCAATTTCTGAGGTTAATATTTTATCTATATTATCCCTAATTTTCTTAATTTTTGGAAGCAATGAGGGGTCTTGTGTAGTTTTGTGTTGCTGTTCAGTTATAAACAGCTTCTCCTTTTCCTTTTTATAGACCTCCTCTCTGTTTTTTTTATTTGCTGCCGTTTTTGCAACCAGTTTTCCCCTTATAACTGCTTTAAGAGCGTCCCATAGAATAACAGGGGTAACCTCTCCATTGTCATTTTCATTTTGATAGGTTATGATATCTTTCTTTAGTTCCTCCACACCTGATTTATTATTTAATATTCCCACATTTAGCCTCCATAACGTATTTTTCTCCTGCCTTTCCAAATTGACTTCAAGATGAACCGCACAGTGATCAGATACATCTGCTTCTTGAATTTCACACTTCTTTACCCTATATACATCATTCTTATTCATAAAGAAGTAATCGATTCTAGCATAGCTGTTGTTAGGGGGTGAATAGTGTGTGTAATCTCTTTTAGAAGGATGTAGCTCCCTCCATATATCAACTATCCCAAATTCTTTAAGTGTTCTCTTGACCATTCTCGTAACATGGTTGGTGTGTTTATTCTTGTTTGTCGTGTCTAGATTGCTATTCATCACAATATTAAAGTCACCACCACATATTAATACTCCATCCATTTCTGAAATCACAATATCAAATAGGGTTTTAAAGAATTGTTTTGCACTATTAGGTGGAGCATATACATTAACCAGTGTGACCATTTTGTTTTCCAGCTTTCCTTTCACAATAATAACTCTCCCTTCTTTATCACTAATTTTTTTGATACATTCAAATTTCACTGAGTTGGGGATAAGTATGATCACACCTCTTCTACATCCATGGCGGAATGTACTATGAAATGAGTTGGTATAGCCAAACCTCTTAAGTTTCTCACTTTCCAGACTGGACAGGTGCGTTTCTTGTAGAAAGATAATCTGTGATTTATCTTTCTTTAATTTGGTCATTATCTTTTGACGTTTCACAGGATTACTTAGACCATTAATATTCAATGACAGTATTTTAGTATTATATTCTATCATTTCTAATGAGTTTGTGCGGCAATCCAACCCTGAACATAAAAAACATAACCAAAGAACAACATTTGAACATTGAACAATGTGACTTCCAAAAAGGAGATGTACTTATCCATCCCCTGTGGTCCCTGTTGGTGGGAGGAGGGTTTAGTGCCTCACTGTGGTAGGGGCCCTCCCTAGTTGTGAGAAAAAACCCACAAATACTAGAAGTGTCCAACATTTTGTGCTAGCTACAAAACACTCCCTCATATCGGTTTTAACTGATCTATAAACTTAGGTCGTGAGTCATTATGTCCTGAACCCAGATTTGTGTGTTTTAGATTAACACTCTTTAGTACAAAAGTAAATATACTTTTAAGTTAAAAAAAAGTATAATGATGTTTGAGTTCACCAGGCGACGTAGCCTGTATCTTTTCATCCATTGCAGTTTCCTTGGTCTGTGTCTCGTCTGAACTCCGTCAGCCTCTCCCTTGCACGCTGAGCTGCGCTGTCTGAAGTGCAGGTGGTGCGTTTCCATGGCATCGCTGCGTTCAGTCGCTCCTCCGCGGCCGCGGCGGTGTTCGCTTTAGTCATCACCTTCACCCTGATTCCGCGTTGATTCAGGTCCCGTGCTGCCTCCTCCGTTGTGCTGTATATCACCAGGCCGGAGTCCCATTGCACCCGCATCTTCGTGTAAGGGGTCTGAAAGCGGATCCCCTTCTCCTTCAGAGCTGCTTTGATGGGTCCGTATGCCTTGCGCCTCTCCATGACGTCCGTCGCATAGTCGTTATCAAAATAAAGTCTTTTGCGGTTAATCTCAATCTTCTGTTGCCACGCTTTCCTTAGGACCAACTCTTTAACGTGAAACTCCAAAAAGTTAACAATTATTGATCTCGGGGAAGAGGCAGCAGCTCGCTTTGGGATCAATGCCCTGTGAGCCCTCTGAATACGGAGCTCGAGTCCCTCCGGCAGGGCCAGGTGATGTTTAAACAACTCGTTGACAAACTCTATGACAGATCTTCCTTCTTTTTCTTCTGGCACCCTGTAAATTCTGATATTATTTCGTCTTGAACGACTCTCCAGATCCACAATTTTGCCCCTCATCTCCGTGTTTTCTTTCACCACTGCCAGTAGTGTTTCTTTCATCTCCAAGCAGGCCGTCTCCATATCAGCTATTCGGGTTTGTGCCTCAGCTATGTTAGAGTTTTGGCTCTGAAGCTCCTGCAAAACTTCACCTTTAAACTCTGCGAGATTGTCTTTCAAAACTTTCTTGACGTCGTTTTTGAATTCGTCCAGGTCCCGTCTCATTCCTTGTTAAAAGTCTTTTAACTCTGTATGGAGCATTGTCAGAGCCTGAAGCACAGCGTTCTGGTCAGTGCCAGCTTCACCTAGCATGGTTTCTCCGTTGTCCTCGTGTCCCTGCTCGGTAGACTCGGTCGCTTCTGGGCTTTGTTGAATATCACTCAAATTTTGGTTTATCATTCGACTCCTTAGGTTTCTCCCTCCGTCCATACTTGAATTGAAACGATATCAGCGCTATTTATATTGATAGGAGGTACTTTGTCCAAACCGACTTGTGGGAGCTCGTTATTATGCGTCCATCTTGTTGTAGCACCCCGGAAACAGAATTTTCAGTGGCCAGTGGCCTCCATAATTCTTAAATGGAAGAAGTTTGAAACAACCAGGACTCTTCCTAGAGCTGGCTGCCGAGCCAAACTGAGCAATCGGGGGAGAAGGGCCTAGGTAAGAGAGGTGACCAAGAACCTGATGGTCACTCTAGATGAGCTCCAGAAATCCTGTGTGGAGATGGCAGAAACTTCCAGAAGGACAATCATCACTGCAACACCGATCTAGGCTTTATGGCAGAGTGGCCAGACAGAAGCCTCTCCTCAGTAAAAGTTTGCAAAAAAGTCTCTGTGAGACTGTGAGAAACAAGATTCTCTTGTCTGATGAATCAAGGTTGAACTGTTTGGTCTCAATTCTGAGCGCCATGTCTGGAGGAACACAGGCACAGCTCATCGCCTGCCCAAAACCATCCCAACGGTGAAGCATGGTGGTGGTATCATCATGCTTTGTGGGTCTCTGAACTAATTTCTGCAACAAATTTCAACAACTCAGCCAAACAACAAAAAAATCAACTTCTCCATAGGCTGGCAGTTGGCTTTTGCCTCGAGGATTTTCCAGTCGAGCAGGGCTCTGTGATCATACTATAACATCAAACTGCTTAAAGATGAAATAAATTATGATTGCCCTTTTAAATAACTCTGGTTATGTTGTAACCCAATTTGCCCAAACCTGTTTCAGGTGGAATTATCCTAGACCTGCTTTATTGGTTTCAATTGCTGTATTGGTTTCAATACAACTTGAACTTAGAAATTAGCTCAGAGTTTGAAATGTGAAATGGTATATGTGTATTGTGGGTATTGTATGTGTAAGGAATTAAGATGTATATTTTGTCCAGAAACACAGAACAAGATGACATCATCTAGTACGCAACAAACGAAACCATTACAAGATGTAACTTGCAAATTTCTAGAACCCAATGAAAATTTATCAGACAGATAGAAAACCTTTAAGTCAACAGAGTACAAATATCTACTGATGAAATGAAACCACTGAATATGATATTACAGCCAGTGAAAAGTGTGTAAAAATAAGCTAATTTCAAAAATTAATTAACAATGAAGGAGAGATATTTTTCTATATGCAATGAACATCAACACTTCACATAAGTTTCAAGGAAATTAAAATAATCCTTCTTGGGAAAAGAAAGAACTCAATATAAGCCAAGAAGTGGGATTTAAGCTACAGTGTATTTAAGATCTGTGGCACTCAGTTTTTTTTTATGCAGGACCAAATAATACCTCGATGTGACAGAACTACATGAATAGTACACAGAACCCAAATGTGGTTGAAAGAAAGTGAATTTTTGAAAATGACAGTCTTCATTCTGGTAAAGAAAAGTGACTTCCTGTTATTAATTTGATTACTGTAACCATTCAGCAACAAATTTCAACCCTATCCAGAGAACAATGAGCCATTGGTGAGGTTTAGAATACATATACAAGGAATCACAAAAATGCTGAAATTTAGCTTAGAGGGCCAAACTTAAAAAATTAATAACTTCAAAAGCATTTGGAGTACAGATAATAATAGAGGTGTTAACATGATTTCTTTTTCAAGAAAATCCCTGACATGAACTTTAAATCAGTGTCAGTCTTACCTCTTGATTGTCTCATCTTTCCGTTTCATGGCCTCCTGCTGGTCTTCCTGTATATGGTGTGCCTGTGCTGCCAGAACTTCCATATTCTTCTGTAGTTTGAGAATGTGTTTCTTAGTCTTCTGCAGCTGGTCTGTGTGGTTCTGACACCGACCCTCCAGCTGCGAATTGCATTCCTTCAGAGCCCATAGCACATCCTCATATCTTGACAGAAATAGCCATACAGTTTGATATTAGGAAATGTTAAGACATTAAAAAGACTTACCACCGAGGTCTTTGATGCACAGCTGATGTAGCTTTTATGCACGGTGGCATAAAAGTTACATGAACAGCTACATGAAGAATTATTACCACTGTAGTTAAATGAGAAAAACAGGCACAGATGCCAGCTTTGACGCTGCCGAGGAGCTTAAGCCTTTTAGCCCACAACAGATTACAAATAATATAAACAATTACAAAAGAGATCAGCTGATGTTCTAGCCTGTTTTTTATTTGTATTTAACTTACTAGCACAGTGTCCATACAAAATGTGCCTGTTCGATTGCTTGGCCTATTTCACACTCTTCTTACAAAATATTAATATTAAAACTCATATTAGCTAAGCCTTGATAGGTATAACCAGCACCAATAAGGCTATGAGTATAAAGTAAACTAGGGCAGTTCATCAGTTAATCTGATGAGTCTTTTTGATTGATTAGCTGATTAATCTATCATCTGATTTATTAATTATTCTAAAGACAATTTTTGAATTGTGTGGTTAACGTGACAATTCTCCAATAATAAAGATCAAAAAGCTTTAAAATTAATGTTATTCTATTTAATCATCCAATCATAATAATCATCTAATTTCCACGTCACTGTTGTGTTATGACATGAATAATAACAACAGACCCGATGTGTCAGATGCCTGATCAGAAAAATACTAGCATTTAAGATAAGCACTGGCAAATGTATTTTTGCATCAGTGTAGGGCAGGGAAAATGAGTTAAACTATTTACAGACCACAACAGCTGTCTGCAGCATTAGTTGAAGACATATTTTTCACTCAAACATGACCTTCAAATTAAAGAGAAATTATAAAACAGTCAAACAACAACTTTAGATAAAGCAAGGATTAACGTTAACTTTACCATCAGCAGCAGTGCAGAAATTACTTTAACATGGGGTGGTGAAATACATGTTCCTGCCTCCAAATCATCAGATCCACTGATTAACATGATTGCATGTTACCTTTTCAGAGCCACAGCTCTGAACAGTACACTCTTGAAATAAGGGTTCCAAAAGGGTTTTTGGGGGCGCTAGCGAGCAATGCAAGGGTAAGACGCACCTCCTGATAGCTCGTCAATAATCCGTTTAAAATTGAACAAAAACGCGAAACTACTTAACTCTACCCACTTCCTGAAGAACATAAACGCAGCAGTAATCACAGGAACATATTATTCTGCTCAGTTTTCACAATGGTAAAACTGAAAGGCAAGAAGAACGAGTCACCTGAGACAGACTCAGAGGCCCCGGAATCCGACGACAGAAGTGTGGATGAACCCTCTAATAAGACGGTGCTCGTGGCCATCGCTGCTTTAAGGACAGAGGTGAACCTGATCAGATCAGAGGTTTGTGCCACCATAGAAAACCGCATTACATAAGTTTCTGCTACCATCAGGGGCGAGATTTCATCTCTAAATGAAAATGTCCAGAAGTCTATCTTGGAACTTAGGGGCAAATCAGCCGTGGACGAGGCCGCTCTGAAAGAGCTTGAGGAAAGCGCTTCAACCCACTCTGACATCCTCTCTACACTACAGTCCACAGTGGATCATCTGACAACGAAAGTTAAACATCTGTACGAAAAATGTGAAGACCTCGAGGCGCGCTCGAGAAGGAATAATATTAGGATTATAGGAATACCGGAGGGGAAAGAAGGACCACGGCCCAGAGATTTCATCACACACCAAAGCACTGTCTCTACCCGACACAGGATAATTCGCCAGAAACCCAAACCGGAGGACCCTCCACGACCCTTCATCTTAAGACTGCACTACTACCACGTTCGTGAGGAAATACTATGAAGGGCCATGGAAAAGAATAACCTGGAATACCAGGGGCGGAAAAAACACATATTTCCAGACTTTCCCCCATCTGTGGTCAAACAGAGAGCAGCATTCACGAAAGTTAGAGAAATGTTACAAGGAAGGTCAGACGTCAGATATGGGCTGATTTTAGCGGCCAGACTGATGGTGACACACGGAGGAGTGAAAATGTCATTCACTGACCCAAAGGAAGCTCAGGATTACGCCGAGAAACACTTTGCACAGCCACAATAGACAATGACAGCGAAATGGACATACCAGGCTGCCCAGCTGGGTGGATAGCAAGTGGCATACAGACATCCGCATCTCAGCATGGAGGGCAACGAGAGGACTTGGACTGTCGGTGAGGTGTCACTGATGTGGTGAACTTTTTTTTTCTTTTTCTTTTTTCTCTTTTCTCTCTCCCTCACCCTCTCCTTTTCCCCTTGCTTGTTTATCTGCCAAAAGAGTGGTAGCCCACATTTCTGACTGGCATTATATTTAATGTGTTGAATCTAAACACTAACAGGTAAGCCACCCCAGCACTTATGCTTACTGGTTGAATCCCCCAAAAGCTAGAGTGGGAATGTATGTTACACTTGAATTATTTTATACTTAACAGTGAAAATGTTTTTGTTATTTTCAAATCTAAGGAAATTGACAAGTTATCTATTTGGAGAAGCAGTAGTTACTAAGGTTAACAAGGGTTAACAGTAACAGCTGAGGGAAGTAATTGATTTTGGTTAGATTATCGTTTGTATTTATTTATTTATTTTTACATTATTATTATTATTATTTGAACACTTCCCGAAGTATTCTCATGCCATACCTTTGTTTGGTACTGGCTAGATATGTTTTTGCTTTTTGTTTACTCAGTTTGTTCCAGGGAGTTTAATGGAGATTATAGGAAGAGGGAGGGAGGGATGGGACCTAGACGTCTTACTACTGTAAAATCACAATTTGAAGGTGGACTAATTGAAACAGATATTTATTCTGCTTTTTTCTGATATGTCAATACAAGATGATCTGAATACAGGAGAAAGAAGGAGAGGTCTAACTTTAGCTAGCTGGAATGTGCGTGGACTGAACAACCCGATAAAAAGAGGTAAAGTCTTTGCTCATCTTAAATCATTAGCACCAGATTTGATATTCTTACAAGAAACCCATTTGAAAAAGGACTCTCATATCAGATTAGGTGTAAATGGATCAATAATATATACCATTCATCATTTAATGTTAAAGCAAGAGGTACAGCAATTATGATAAGGAAAGGCATTCCCTTCATTCATAAAGACACAATATCTGATAAGGAAGGTCGCTTTTTGATTGTAACTGGGGAAATATATTCTACACCTCTTACCTTACTGAACATATGCACCGAATATAGACAATCCATCATTCTTTCAGAAGGTAATGTCTCTTATACCAGACTTATCCCAAACAAATTTAGTTATCGCAGGGGACTTCAATTGATTGCGTGTTAGACCCGTACTTAGATAGATCTTCCACCCGCAGAATAGAGAAAAGTAATTCGAGTGTCTTTCTTAATACATTTATCAATAATACTAATTTGTCTGACATTTGGAGAATCGCTAATCCGACTGGCAGAGAATACTCCTTTTACTCGGCAACGCATAACTCATACAGCAGGATAGATTATTTTCTCATAGATGCAAAACTGATGCAATATGCTGTAAATGCAAAATACCACAACATTTTGATCTCAGATCACAGCCCTCTTGCACTCTGAATATTCAAAATATGGTGAAACCAGAGATGAACTGGAGGCTAAACCCTCTGTTATTAACTGAAAAAGAGTTCTGTGATTATTTAGAAGCTCAGATATCCCTCTATTTTGATACAAATGATAATTCAGAAACCACCCCTTCTATTCTCTGGGAGGCATTCAAAGTGTTTCTTAGAGGCTCTATTATTTCATTTGAAGCATCTAGAAGGAAAAAGAACAAGGCTAAATTACATGAATTAGTAAACCAAATTAACCTTCTGGACAAAGAGAATGCCCAGACTCCTTCCAATGAATTGCATAAAAAAATATCTGCCTTAAAATATGAATATAACAAGATACTTTCAGCAAGGATTAGTAAGGCATTTTTATATACCAAACAGAAATATTTTGAATTTAATGACAAGCCACACAGACTTTTAGCCCGGCAACTCAGAAAACAGGAAAATGATCGCACAATACATAACATTAAATCTGATACAGGTGAGATTCTGATGAAACCCAAGGACATTAATGATCGATTTCTCCAATTTTAGAAAAGCTTGTACACTTCCAAAAATTATACAGACTATATGGCTATGCAGGATTTCTTAGATAAATGAAATTAGATGAAAATGAGTCAGCTCAGCTGAACTCTGAAATTTCTGTTGAAGAAGTTAAAAAAGCCATTACTTCACTTAAAAGCAATAAAACCCCAGGCCCTGATGGCCTTCCAGGTGAGCTGTATAGAAAAATTAATGAAACTCTCTGCCCATATCTACATAAAGTGTTTACTCAAGCCCACACTGATGGTGTCCTACCTCCTACCTTAACAGAAGCGGTTATTACAGTGATACACTCATTGCTGCTGGTGAAGGAGTCCCACCCCCTGCAGGACACCATCACAGCACTGAGCAGCTCCTTCAGCAACAGACTGATACACCCTAAGTGTGTGAAGGAGCGATATCGCAGGTCCTTCCTTCCTGCTGTTGTCAGAGTCTACAATCAGCACTGCTCCCAATAGACCTCATTCTGCACTCTGCACTGTCAATTTTCCTAAAACCCATATTTATTATTATATTGTAAATACAAATTCACTGCTGTTAATTTTGTACAATATCATGTTTATATGTATATACAAGTCTATTCTATTTCTTACCTTCTTAATTTATATTGTTAATTTTTTATTATTGTTTTTTTGTAAATATTCTGTCCTTTGGCTGCTGTGGCAAACAAATTTCCCCGTTGTGGGACAATAAAGGAATTCTGATTCTGATTCTGATACACAAAAAGGGTAAGGACCCAGAAGAGGTGGGCTCTTTTCGTCCTATTTCTCTGTTAAATCAGGATGGGAAATTATTTTCTAAAATTTTGGCTAATAGATTGAGCCCCTTTTTAGATAAATTAGTGCATTCAGACCAGAATGGTTTTATACCAGGTAGAAATTCTTTTTTCAACCTTAGACAATTATTTAATATCATTTATTCTACTAATAGACCGAAAGAAGAGCTAGCCATTCTGTCACTCGATGCAGAGAAGGCATTTGACCAAGTTGAGTGGCCTTATCTGTTTGAAATTTTAAAGAGATTTAATTTTGGAGAAAAATGTATTTCAATGGTAAAGCTTCTCTATAACAACCCCTGTGCACAGATACTCACAAATCAAATATTGTCCCCCCGTTTTAATCTATATAGAGGAACAAGACAAGGGTGCCCTCTATCTCCCTCGATTTTTGCTTTAGCAATCGAACCCCTTGCTGAGAGTATCCGCTCAGACCCTTTAATTCATGGTTATAATACACAAAAATCTATAAATAAAATTTCATTATATGCTGATGATGTTTTGTTATTTATCTCTCAGCCACAATTCCGATTCCGCAGATACTCGATAAAATCAATTTATTTGGGACCTTCTCCGGTTATAGAATAAATTGGAATAAAAGCCTAACCCTAACCCATGTACAGAACATTTCCTGGTTACAGAACCTCCCTTTTAGTATATCTCCAGAGAAATTCACATATTTAGGAATTCAGATTACAAAGTTCCACTCCTCTTTATTTCAGGAGAATTTCCCATCACTGTTGTCTAAATTACAGTCAAATATACAGTTTTGGAAGACCCTGCCAGTATCATTACTGGGCAGAGTCAATGCTATTAAAATGATTTTTTTGCCCACTGGGGCAAAAAAGAAGAAACACTGGGATGTTCTGAAATAAATACAGTAACTGTACTGTATTTATTTCAGAACATCCCAGTGTTTCTTCCCAAATCCTTCTTTAAAAAAATAGACTCGATTGTGCTCCCTTTCCTATGGGACTACAAAACTCATAGAATTGGCAAGAAACACCTTTGCAAATCTAAAATAGAAGGGGGCTTGGCACTCCCAAATTTTTTATCATATTATTGGGCTTCACAAATTCTGATTATGGCATACCGGCTGGATGAACCAGCAACCCCACCAAACTGGCTTGAATTGGAAAAGGAGGCATACAAGCCTTATTCTATAGGTGCCATCCTTCTGGCACCTTACACTACTGAGAAATCTTTATACAACTGCAATGTGATGATCCACAGTACAGTGAGCATTTCGAAACAAATTAAGTCACACACAAGTTGAAACCCATATTTGATGCATTACCTATCACTACCTTTCCACCATCCATTCTGGATAATACTTTTAATCTCTGGAAGAATGTAGGCATCCATACAATAGGAGACTTATACATTAAAGGCATATTTGCGTCCTTTACACAGTTACAGAGTAAATATAAACTTCCAGGAAGTAGTTTCTTTAGATATTTGCAAATAAGAGACTATGTAAGAACACATCTGCAAAATTTCGAGACTTTCACGGCTCTTGTCTTGATAGATGTCTCCGGCCCATATCTTGCTCAGAAAAATCAATATCACATATATATGACTCCTTGCAATCTATCAGTCCAGTGAATTCAACTCTAATAAAAAACAAAATGGGAGGAAGAAATGGGCACTGAGATTTCGGACACTCTATGGGAAGAGAGCTTGGAACACACTCATCGATGCTGTACTAATGCTAGGCACTGCCTAATCCAATTTAAAATTCTACATCGTCTTCATTACTCCAAGGAGAGGTTACATAGATTATACCCTGAGTTGTCCCCTACATGTGACAGATGCCTCATAGCAGAGTTAAGTTCTATTGATCTATCTATGTGTTTATATATCTATACATATATTTGTTTACTTTTGTTTACATTTTAGTTTATTTTTCTTCATTTGTATTTTGTATCTTACATGTATATCTGTTCTTTCATCTACTATTGTTATATGTTCTAAGAAGACAAAAAAGAGGGCACTAAGACCTAACTGCACATGTATCTGTTTGGATGTACATTGCGCACATAGATGTGTATGCTGTAAATATGTAACTGTATAACAACTTGCTCTAATAAAAACATTTGACACAAAGGGTTTTTCCTGAAAGTCAGAGGTTCTACCCAAAATCATTTGCTTCTGAACAACCATGTTTTGAAAAAAGGGTTCTTCAAAGGTTCTTTGTAAGACAGAAGGTTTTACTAAGGACCATTTTCATCCAAAGAACTCTTTCTGAAGAAAGGGTTCAAGTTTTTGGTTTTGGTTTTTTTCAAGCATTGGTATTAAAAGATTCAGTCTCAAACATTTACCTTTGTTACAAATGGTACTTTTACAGTATACATATAGATGTTAGGTTTCGGTTTTGCTGCTCAAGTGTACAAGTTTTTATATCCTCTGATTTAATTTGACTTGACTGAGTATGTATTTGTCATTGTTGAAAGTTCTTTAGCTACTTCTTCTTCTTCTAGCTTTCTATGACATTCACTCCTTCATTACATACAGCTGTGGTCAAAAGATGTAACAGCCCCCTCACTAATGGTTAAAATTATAAACCATCAAATAAAGTAGAACAACCAACATAAACCACCATGTTTGGAACAGAGACTTGAGTTTCTTTGGAAGTATAAAGTACATGGTACAGTTGTGTCACTGCTGCGATCAGGAAGAAAAACACAAACTAAAAAAAAATATTGGTCAGGGTGGTCAAAAGTCTACCAAAAACCACCAAAAAGCTAGTCCACAATGAATTAGAAGCTGCTGGAAGACAGGTGTCAGTGTCCACAGTCAAGTATGTTTTGCATTGCCATGGGCTGAGAGGCTGACTTGCAAGAAAGAAGCCCTTGCTCCAGGCACAGCACCTTAAAGCTCGACGGAAGTTTATTGCTGATCAGATGGACAAAGAAAAAACCTTCTGGAGGACAATCAGTGGTGAAATGAAACAAAAACTGAGTTGTTGGCGACAATGACCAGCAATATGTTTTGAGACGAGAAGGTGAGGCTTTTAATCCCAACAACAATATACCTACTGTCAAGCATGGTGGTGGTAGTATTATTCTGTGGGGATGTTTTGCTGCCAGCCTATCTGGTGCTCTAACGAAAGTAAATGGAATTATGAAGACCTAAACCTTCACCATAGAAAGGTTTTCTGTAGAACCTCTGTATGAGATTTCTTGGTGGAACCTTCACAGATGGTTCTAGATATAACCCTTTATGTTGGGTTCTAGATAGAACCCTCTAAAAGGGTTACAGGTGGAACCTGTATAAAAGGTTCTACTAAGGACCAAAACTGGTTCTCCTATGGTGACAAGCCAAAGAACCCTACAAGGTTCTAGTTAGCACTTCTATTTCTAAGAGTCTAATTGGTAGACATCTGGTTTTATGCTATTGTTTGTAACTAATTGTAACTAATGGTTCACTTTTAGCTGTTTCGAGAGTTAAGTTACTGCTGGTGAAAACCCACCATTTCCTGCTTTGGCTGCTTCTTAATAAAAGTTTTTAAATAACTACATAGCGGGAGACTTTTATTGTGAAGTATATAGGGCAGGATGTAGCTGTGGTAATTGGAAAGTCACTGGTTCAATTCCCTTGGCTCTCCCAGCTGCACTTTGAGAAGGTTGTCACCATGCAGGGCAGCCTCTGCCATCAGTGTACGAACATAAGGGTGAATGTGACAAGTGTTGTAAAGCATTTTGAGTGGTCAGTAGACTGGAAAAGCGCTATAGAAATGCAAGTCCATTT
This sequence comes from Pagrus major, assembly GCF_040436345.1. Lineage (NCBI taxonomy): Eukaryota > Metazoa > Chordata > Actinopteri > Spariformes > Sparidae > Pagrus > Pagrus major. The sequence goes on from NC_133234.1 coordinate 4,678,925, forward strand.
GCCATTTATAGGAAAAATTTCATCACTGTATGAGTAGAGTAGATATGTAGATATAAGTAGATATGTTGGTAGATATTGTCACAGTCCCATGATGGTATAGCAATGTATATGCATGTACTGTATATCTTCACATCCCTAGTTTTTACTGATGGTCAAAATGAGGATGTGGGGAGGGCTTTGTAGCTGCTAGGAAAATTTGTATACACATGGTCCAGGATATTTGTTTATCTGGTGGGGATCAGGACATGCTGGTTCAATCCATTTAACCCCTGCTCAGACAGCTCCTGTGCACAAGGCACCGTTGTGTTCCTCCTAGGAGTATAGCGAGCTGCTTTATGTCTTTCTTTGACAAATGGCAAATGAACAGACAGCCAAAATTCACAGTAACAGCTGACAGTGTTCAAACCAACAGGATACATCTTAAGTTCTCCATGAGTATGACGTAAATTCCTTTTTGAGAATGACTATTTTCACCAAAGTTGCAGAAAATTAAAAACTGACTTAAAGACATGTATATCTTAGAATTCTAATTTTACTTATAATATTATATACTTTACTTAATAATAATCCATTTTAGAAGTCACAGGTACCCAGTGGAGAGATGTATGTTCTTTCACTTAAGATCTTTTCAATGCAAATGACAAATTAATTTCAGAGGTTATTTACCCGGCATTAACATCTGTCTCAGATGATCTAAAGAACGAGATGGACTGTGATCCAATCACTCTTGTCGAAGTGGTCTGATACAACAAGGCCATCCCATATTGAAGGCTCTTTCAAATGTGAAGAAAGGCAGCCTTCCTTTGCTGTGCCATGAAGGATCCAACAGTTGGATCCTTCGGAGCATACCATATCCCAAGATTCATGGCGCACTGGGGACCATTGAATTTGTTTTTCCAAAAGAAAACTATGGTGGATACATGGAGCGAAACAGCAGCTGAATACAATTTTAAATGCAAGTATGGGGTATCAAATCACTCCAATAGCTAACGATACAAATGTTAACAAAACACGGGATCCCAATATTGTCAAGGTTGCTAGGTGACAGGAGCAATGCTTCATGACGCAAGGGTAAGGTCTGGGACAGCTGATCATGTATATAGGAAATCCTGCATAGACTCGATGGTCTCATTTAACAACAATTAGTTTGGCCTTTGCGGTATATGAAGGCCATGCCTCCATAGACCGCGTTCTTCCAAGGATGCGGTCCCTGAATTGAGACACAGCTGTAGTGACAAAACGCCAGCTGATCTCTTCTGTGAAACAAGAAGAAGCCACAAAAACATGCAGATTAATTTACATACTTTATAACTTCCATTTATTTTACTGTTATGCAAATTACACGTTTGGCTCAATTACCTGCCATGGCCACAGCAACTTCTAAATCATTGGGGCCTTCTTGTAAATTCAGCATTAAAAGCAATACATTAGGACTTCCGGGGTCGCGCAGCTACAAGATGGCAGCCTAGTTTTTCGTGCTCCCTGACCGACACAGAAAACAGCCCTAAACAAGTTGAAAATACTCAGAACAACGAGTTGAAGCAAACGTGACGGACAATAGGTCTAATAAGGGACCATATATGAAGACCAGAAGCACCGTAGCAGTAGGAGACGAGGACGAATGGCCTCCGCTAACTCAGCCTAGCCGAAGTAGCTCCCCAACGCTACACGAGGAAAAGGAAGCAGAAGACGCAACCCTGCACTCCATCCTAAACGAGATAAAAGACTTCAGACGTGACAACAACCAACAACTCACGGAGATAAAGCAAGAATTGCACAGCACCAATAACAGACTGGAGGAGGCTGAGGGTAGGATCGAAGAAACCGAGACAGCGCTGCAGGCCATGGCTACGCTAATGAAAAAGCTAATGAAACGCCAGGTGAACATGGAGGCTAAGCTAACCGACCAGGAGGGGCGAGCCCGCCGGGATAATCTCCGGATACACGGTATACCTGAGAAGGAGGAGGGAGACAACATGTGCGCCTTCCTGGAGAAACTACTGAGTGATATACTGGATATCCGCGGAATCCGGATCGAACGAGCACACCGGAGCCAAGCACCTGTACCGGAGGACCCACAGGCGAGACCCCGGTCCATAATCGCAAAGTTCACAAGTTACAGAGTCAAGGAAGAAGTTATTCGCAGAGCTTGGCAGAAGAAGGCAGTGTATTACAAGAACACACGCTTTTTCGTGGATCACGACTACCCGGCCGCGGTGCTTAAGAAACGTTATGAGTACATGGAAGCGAAAAAGATCTTGAGGGAGAGAAAAATTAAATTTCAAACCCCCTATCCGGCCAAGCTACGGGTCCACTACGACGACGGCACAGAGACATATCAGAATGCAGCGGATGCCACAGCGGACATGGGGAAACGAGGATTCCCCGTCACCGTCATCACAGCCCCAATCGACACAGACCACCGGGAGCTGCAACTCCTATCATCATGGCAGATGGCCGGAGACCGGAGGGGAACATCAGACGTGGACACAGGACCACAACGACAGGAGAAACCCTCCCACAGATCTTACAAAGAGAGGCTACAGCAGTTCAAACACACACACCCAACAAAGTGAATCCAAACGGTGACCTATAGGCTACTCACATGATCCCAGATAAGTAATTTTATGTTTATTTAGCCTCATATAGCAGACTATTTTATTTTGGTCCCAGTAAGAGTTCACCAGGAATGGACTTAACCTGGTTTTGTGATATTTAAAAGAAAAAAGACTAATCGGTAACAGGATTAATTGGGACCAGTCTCTCCTAAGTTTAGTTAAAGTATTTTGATTTTGAACTCTGAAGGACTAATCTTTGATGTAAGACTCGGATGCTAAATAAACTGAGAAGTGGGGTCACGAGTGAAGCCTCTCAGGAAAAAACCAAACCATAAAAAACAAATACCTATGGAAACTAATTAAGGTCTTCTATAGCTATCTACACAACATTGTCGGGACACGGAAACGCAAAGGACATGTCAAAGACTTGAGCTCATCTTCCAGGGCCCCTCTCTCTGTGAAGAGAGGACTCTCCCTCAAAGAGTGCTTAAACACCAGAAGCACCCGAAAGGCTCGATCCGATCGAGCCTCATCGATGGAGGCAACAAACACCAAAGTAAATAAAGAAGACTCACTTAGATGTAAGTTATTTTTACATTTGTACATAGTTCGGTTCATTGAGTTCACAAATGTTTTTGGGATGTTTAAGGTCTTAAAAAACACAGCACAACACAGGGAGAAAGACAACACAAATAACCCACAAAATAAATGACAGACAACCAGAATATTAAGATTATTTCTTACAACATAAATGGAATCCTGAACCCAGTGAAAAGAAGTAAGATTCTGAGTAAACTGAAAAAAGAAAAAGCACACATAGCAATGTTACAGGAAACGCACTTGAGCCCAACAGAACATGAGAAATTGGGGAGGCTGGGTTTTTCAAAAGTGTTTTACTCATCATACAAATCTGGTAATAGAAGAGGTGTAGCCACCCTAATATCTCAAAGACTCCCCTTTGAGAAGACTCTGGAGATCACAGATAAAGAAGGGAGATATTCACTGATCTCAGGGAAAATAGAGGGCACCGAAGTTTCCATACTGAACGTTTATATCCCCCCCGGCAGTAATATAGCAATCTATAGAAAGATTTTTGATTTAATGTCTGAAGCAACAGGCATTCTCATCTGTGAAGGCGATTGGAACATTCGAATTAACCCAAGGCTAGACTCTTCCAAATTATTTTTACAAACCCCAATTCATAAAAAAATTAAGATTCTCATGTCAGAACTTGGGGTGATTGACCTATGGCGAGATGTTCACCCATCAGAACGAGACTACACTCATTATTCTAACCCACATGATGTGTACTCGAGACTCGATTACTTTTTTATTTATAAGAGGGACCGCCATAGAGTACAGCAATGTGAACATGGAAATATTGACTTATCAGACCATGCCCCTATTCTGTTAACAATTCAAATAAACAACAGCCCAAGAAATACACTATGGAAACTAAACTCCAGTGTCCTTAATGATCAGCAATTCAAAACACAAATAAAAAGAGAAATAGAACTGTTTCTACAAGAAAATAACAATAATGAAGTTGCCTCAGAAATAGTATGGGATACACTTAAAGCTGTCTTCAGGGGGAAAATAATCTCATATTGTGCAAAAAAAAAGAAAGAAAGACAAGAAACTAAAACTAGCAAAATTAACTAGAGAACTGGAAGAGCTTGAAACAAAACACAAAAAGAACTTAAATCAGAATACTGAGTTACAACTAAAAGAAATCAGGAAGGCGATAAACACCTGGTACACCCAAGAAACGAAAAAAAAAATGTTTTTCACAAAACAAAAATACTATGAGACGGGCTCAAAGTTCGCAAAGCTGTTAGCAAGAAAACTACAAAAACAGAAAGCAGACAGCACTATTCACAAAATCAGGAATCCAATTACAAAACACCCGGTATATAAAAGAGAAGAAATACAATCAGCCTTTCAAAATTATTACAAAGAATTATATTCCCAATCACAATTAGAGGAAGAACAAAATATTAAAACATTTTTAAATTCACTTAACCTACCTACCTTAAACGAGCAGCAAAATAAGGAATTAACGGCAGAAATAACAGAAGAAGAATTAGACAAAGCCATATCAAGGCTAAAAACCAACAAGTCACCCGGACCAGACGGATTCTCATCCGAATGGTACAAAGCCTTCAGGACTGAATTAAAACCATATCTCCTTCACATATTCAATAAAGCTCTAAAAGAAGGAAAAATCCCACCAACATGGAAGGAGGCTACTATAACAGTCATACCGAAAGACGGAAAAGATAAATTAGAATGCGGCTCGTTTAGACCAATCTCAATTCTTAATATTGATTATAAATTATACACATCGATTCTCTCAAGACGAGTTGAAAACGCTCTCCCCCAGCTCATCCATACAGATCAGACCGGATTTGTTCCGCAGAGACAAACGCACGACAATATAAGACGATCACTGCATGTATTAAGCCATATTCAAGAACACAAATTACAGGCCTTATTGATCAGTTTGGATGCAGAGAAGGCCTTCGACTCAGTGAGCTGGGAGTTCTTATACCTGGTCCTTGAGAAATTTGGCTTTCACAAAAATTTTGTTAACGCAATTAAGTCATTATATAACAACCCTACTGCCAGAGTTAAAATAAATGGGCATCTATCAAAGATCATTAAATTGAAAAGAGGCACAAGACAAGGTTGTGGGATGTCACCGCTTCTTTTTGCTCTCTTCATAGAGCCGCTAGCCCAATGGATCAGGCAGACAGACAATATCAAAGGAATTAATATAAATAATGACAAACACAAGGTGGCGCTGTACGCAGACGACATTTTGGTGTACCTAACAGAACCAACTAAATCTCTCCCCGAATTATTTAAATTACTAGAACAGTATGGTAAATATGCAGGATACAAGTTAAATATTCAGAAGACGCAAATTTTAAAACTTAATTACAACCCACCAATAGAACTCAAAAAGAGATTCCATATGAAATGGGACCAAGAAGCAATAAAATATCTTGGAATATCTCTACCAAAAGATATAACCACAACTAAAAAAATAAACTATGACCCACTTATAAACAAATTAAAAACAGATATTGCAAGATGGAACTCAAATCCATTTATGAGTTTAACGCAAAGAATAGAAGCAATTAAAATGAACATACTTCCTAGGATTTTGTATCTGTTTCAGGCTCTCCCAGTCGAAATACAATCCCAACAATTTAATGAGTGGGACAGAATTCTCTCAAGATTCATCTGGCAAGGGAAAAAACCGAGAGTAAGATTTAAAACGTTGCAACTCCCCAAAAAAGAGGGTGGAATGGCAGTCCCACATCTAAGAAATTACTTTTACTCAACTCAGATTAAACCACTACTAAATTTATGTAATCCAGAATATAACGCAAGGTGGAAGGATATAGAAAAGACCTTAATTAAGGATTCCCCGATTCAAGCAGTGTTAGGTAATAAGGAAATAAAACTAACAATAAGTAAACTAAAAAACCCATGGCTGAAGTTCCAACTCAAAATCTGGCACATAATCAAAACAGATTATAAATTACTGGATAAATTATGGTTCATCAGATGGATTGCATATGATCCTGACTTCAAACCAAACCAATTAGATCTCAGATTCAAAACCTGGACAAGCAAAGGGGTCTCAACATATTACTCACTTACAAATAAAGGAATACTAAAAGACTTCCAAACCCTAAAAAGAGAATTCTCCTTAGAACAGCAAGACTTTTACAGATTCCTGCAACTCCGTAATTATTTTGATAAATGCAATAAATCGCCTCACGTAGACCTAGAAGATGCAATATTAAAAGAATTCTTGAGGTCATACTCAAATGAATCAATTAAAGGTGCCATCTCAAGGTTGTACAAAGGGCTCTTAACAAAAAAAACAAGCACCACAGAATATATCAAAAATAAATGGGAAAAAGAGGGACAGCTCGACATAACCAAAGAAGAGTGGCTCAACTACTGCGAGATTCTGTGGAGATGCACAAGTGCACATACATGGAGGGAATTTGCGTGGAAGTGTTTGATAAGATTCTTCACAACCCCAAAGAAGAAATTTCATTACACAGGGGAAGACCCCAAATGTTGGAGAGGATGTGGAGATCAAGACGCAAATCATTGGCATGTGTTCTGGAAATGCCCAGGGTTGCAGAACTTTTGGTCAGAGGTCCATAAAACAATGGAGGAGATATTTCATATCAAGATACCCAACCGATTTGAAACCTTTATCTTAGGCAAATCAGACTTTATTATTGGGAACACTAATAGATACCTTTTCATAATTGTGGTAACTGTAGCTAAGAAAAACATCACTAGACACCGAATCTCCCACAGTGAGTGAATGGATGGACACGATTGATGACATATATCAAATGGAAAAAATCACACACTCACTAAATTTACAGATGGAAAGATTTAATAAAATATGGTCAAAGTGGATCTCCTTTGTCGAAAAAAGACAACCTAACCGAAGGGACAGAATAGATTGATCCTTATTAAACGACAAAACATCCCTCCTAGCATAATACACCAAAAGAATATAGGCCTACCACTGCTAGTGAATCTCCCATAAGTGTTTTGCTTTTGTTTTGTTTTTTCTTCTTCTAATGTACATCCCAGTTCTTATGTTTTCTTCTGTTCATAGTGATTCTTAATATGTTGTACACACTTCTCAGAAAGGTTGTTGGTTTATGTAAAGTAGTAAAACTGCTGTACATTTCTTCAAAGAGAGATACTGTTATGAGAGGTTCTAACATTACTCAGTTGACTGATTGTCAGACTTTGTTTTGTTTTTTGTGACAAACATACACCTCCTACAACAAATGTACTGGATGTTTCAAATGTGTACTGTATCTTGCATTGAATAAAAATTGTAAATTAAAAAAAAATAAAAGCAATACATTAAATTGCTTCTTTTCTTGTAAAAAGCATCAGTTTGTCACAGCACTGCTGTAACTAGCTTGTCTGCTTCTGTGTCTAAGGTGCATCTTACCTGCCAACATTAAGCAGCTGTTTGAACACAGTTTCAACTGATTTCAAGGTGATGTGACTTTTTACATCACAAGGGTTTAAAAAATTGAAATTAGGTTTGAGACCTTTGTGCTACATTTACAGGAAAAAAACAAAATAAAAAAACAAACAAAAACAATCTATTTTATAAAATGGAGTATTGATGAGTTGAGGAGAATTGAGGAAAGAAGCTTCACCGTTGTCTGGCGGTATGGCACCAGATACTTCTGTATCATTTTCCAGATAGCAGCAAGGTGAACAGACGGGGGGCTGGGTGGGTGTTGTCTTTAGGTATCCTTAATGTTAATAATTTAGTGTGATTAACATCAAAGGAACTTGGGGCAGAATTTGTGAAAAAATAAACATGCATTTTGAGTTTTTTAATGCTAATGGGTGAAGTGGGATGAAGCGTTCAAAACCAAAAAGAATGAGCCCACCCACGTATCTCTCCATTGCCTTGAACAGGCTGTGTGCTGCATAATGTACTGCAATTCGGTGTCCGAATTTCCCGCGCAGTCCTGTGGACGTGACGTCCGATGACGCTGAATGCGCGTCCTCGGATACGGGAAGAAGACAAGCGCGGTGGACTCAAACTAGTGTTTGGGTAGTAATTGATTCTGCTACGGCCAGCAAACGACCCACCACCACACAAAGTCCACTAAAAAGCCATACTAAGAAGAAAACGAAGGTTTTATCAGCAGCATGTCGTGAGTCGAAACGAAATTACAACCAAAGCCGGGCTGGCACCTGAATACACATCAGATAGGCGTTCGGCTCATGGAGGCAGCTTCAACTTGAATTGGGACTGAAAACAGATGCTGACATGGCTCATTTCCTAGTAACCAGGTAAGAAAACATTACAGGTCACGTTTAGAGCTTGATTTGAAAATCATATGAGATCACCGAGGACTCGGAGTGACCTAACATGCGTTAGCTGTAAACATGTAACTTAGTCCACTGCTGTGTAACACTGAATAGTTACAGACTGCGCATTTTCCACGGTCCTTTAGTCTGAAACCGAATAGTTAGAAATATGTCCCTTTATATATGGGGCCGAAAGCCCAACCTGTTATCCGGGAGGTGACGTTAGCAGCTGGATGTAGCCACAGGTTAACGGTTTGTTTGTGTCTGTGTAGCAACATTAGCTGCTTACACACAGCAATCCCGTATCAGAGACGATACTTCTGTCCCCCAATATGCCGTCTTTGCTTTCGCCTGTGCCTTTCAGACTGCATCAACCGTAACAGTAAATCGCTGCGCTTGTGTGTCGCGGTCGAGTGACTGCGAGCCGGCTTCCCGACTGCTTCGTGTGTGTAGGGGATAAGGCATCAGCTGCACTGCTGTGAAGAGCTCATGCGCGCTCTCGCGCCGGCTTGGCTGATGGCTGCAGTTACCCTAACGGCTGCAACGGCCGTCGTGTCACTATTGAGTCTTATTTCTTGATACTGCCCCTTAAGTCCCTTTAAGTCGACAGAGAATTGTGTGGTGTGGTTCACACTTCTTATTCTCACACATGATCAAAGACTCACTTACAATACTACAACAGTAAATTTAGCATGTGCTGACAGTAATCACAGCTGTAATTTTTTTTTTTGCCTATTCTGTTGCTTATTTTCTGTTTCTTCCCTTTGACTCACCTCTTGAGCTTGTCGAACTGTTGCCTGTACTCAGCAGCTTGGTGCCAACTTTTACTGAGCTCTTCCTGCCTCTCTTCAGTCTTTCTGGCTCTCTGCTCTTCCAGCTGGGCAACCTGCATGTGGCGCTGGTTCAGCTCCTCCTGCCTGCAAAATACAGGAGAGTTTCATTGTTAATCATCTAAGACAGTCGTTGTGTCTGCTGCAGGCAATTACTGTTCTCCTTTTGCCTAGACTCTGGATTTGATTTAATGCAACAAAGTGACATGTTGATGAAGGTTCTCAGTCATCCAGGTCATGGTAATTCTAAGTGTTGTATCATAGGCAACTGGTCTTGTTTCACTTTCTTGAAGATGTTCTATCTCTCATCGAAGAGGATTCTTCAGTTCCAATCAGGCTAAGGAGGGGAGTCTGCAGGCTTTTAAACTCTGTGTGGGTGTGTCCTTACAGAGTCGTTAAGGACATGTGTGAGCTCTGAGTTTAAAAGTCGTTACGGCCACTTGTGGGTCATTGACCCAACTGGCCTTCATGTGGGTTAGTAGGGCTAGGTGAGCCCAGGTGTGAATGGTTGTTAAGCTGTCTGGGGAGGGAACTCAGTACTACATTGTAGGTGGGTGATAAGTAATGTCTTAGGCCACCTCCTCTGTTCAAAGATGGCTGTTCCAACCGTTCCTTATAAGGTTACTCTGAAGAATATTCTGGACCGTATTTGTCATTGTTTTGGATTGTTGCAATAATAATAAACATACATTGGCATAAGGCAAGCATATTTGTCCACTCCCATGTTGATAAGCATATTAAAAACTTAGAAAATATCCCTTTTAAGATGCATTTAGAACAGATAATAAATGTGCGATTCATTTAAAGTTAAACTTAAAGTTAAATATTTTAATCAATTGACAGCCCTAGATAATTCATAAATGATAATAAAAATAAGATCATTGAAGGGCATTTCACATGAACCAAAGACACTTTCTGAGTTAAAAGAACAAAAACAATATAACAAAAAGCTTGTCAAATGCCATGTATCAGTCAAAAAATCCAAGAAATTTGTCATATGTCAGGATTGGCTGTTTTGTTCTGTTTCATAATGTTCCCTTTTTTTTTTTCACAATTTCTTTATTGATTTTCCATTTTAATTAACAAACATTCATACACATAACAACAACAGTATAACATACAAATACAAAAACAGGAACCCCTCTAACCCACCCTCTTCCCACCCACAACAAGATCTACGGTTAACAAAGTTCTGATAATAGTATCAAAATGTGCCTTACATATTTAATCTGTACATATTCCAGTGAATATCAATCCTCTTACAGTACCAATACTCCAGCCGTGTTAACCCTTATTGGGCCATTCCAAGATCATGAAGGTGGTGGCAACAGATCTTGTCCAGCTCTAGGTTGCACATTCAAATTATTTATGAAGGTTAGGAAAGACAACCACATTTTGTTAAAGTCCTCAACTTTTCCTCTTGCCATGTAAGTCAGTTTTTCCAGTGCCAAATTAGATGACAGCTCTGTAATCCATTGGCCCACGGTAGGTCCCTGAGTCTCCTTCCACTTTAAGGCAATCACACGTTTAGCTTGCAACAGACAGAAATTAATTAGTTTACGTTTTTTTACAGTCACTGGGAAGTTCTCAGGATATATGTGCAATAAACATATCTTAGCTTCAACTGGAATTACCTTTTCTATGAGTTTAGAAATTAAGTCAACAACCTCTTTCCAGAATATCTGCAGTTTTTGACAACTCCACATACAATGTAGCAGGGTACCAACTTCTTCCGTACATTTGGTGCAGTAGTCAGGAATATTGGGATCAAAATGGTGCAATTTCACAGGTGTGATATAAGTTCTGAGCAACCATTTATACTGTAGAAGTTTGCATCTTGTGTTTATAGTTTGTGTTTGAGCCAGAAGACATGCCTTCTCCCAGTCCTCTATGCTAATGTCTGATTGAAGATCATTTTTCCATGAAGATAGATAAGAGAGAGAGTTTTCTTTAGAGCCTGCTAGTAACAAACCATAAAAGATTGATATTTGACCTCTGCCATGTAGGTTGTTCACCATGAGTCGTTCAATAGTAGATAATGAGGGTTCTGAGGTAGTTTTAATCTGGGAGTATATGAAGCTTCTTAGTTGCATGTACTTAAAATGATGTTTCCCAGGTAGGTCAAATTTATACTTTAATTGTGTGAATGACATTAAAACGCCTTCTTCATAAAGATCTTTTATTATGCTTAATCCTTTCTCCATCCATTGTTTAAATCCCATGTCACGCCTCCCAGGAGTGAAGTTTTCATTTCCCCATATAGGTGTGAAACAGGAAAGTTTGGGGATATCATTTAAAAAGGTGTGGGCTTCATGCCATACTATCAGAGTGTTTTTAAGGAAAGGATTTTGTGTTCGTTTCCCAAGTATTTTAGCTTGAGACGAATAGAGGTACTGACACAATGGAAGTTCTATTGCATCATTTTCTATCTTTACCCAAGCTGGAACCTCTGTTGTATGAAAGTAATACATGGCTGCCCGGAGTTGAGCTGCCCAGTAATATAGTTTCATATTAGGCAGTTTAAGCCCACCACGTTCATAGGGCAGATAAAGGAGAGAAAGACGTAATCTAGGGCGCTTGTTACTCCAAATAAAGCAGGTGATGTTTTTCTTAAGAGTAGAAAAAAAAGAGACAGGTAGGGGAAGTGAAATCGCCTGAAAAAGATACAAGAACTTGGGCAGGACAGACATCTTAATAATATTTATACGTCCTATCATAGAGATGGGCATTGCGTTCCATTTCTCTAGGGACTCTCCTACAGATTTAACAAGTGGGTTATAATTGATTGGTATTATGTCTTCAATGACAGGCGATATCTTAATGCCTAAGTAGGTAAATCCTTCTGGAGTATTAGTGAACTGAGTGTGGATCTGGGGACCTTCTCTCTCTTCCTTGTTCAATAGTAGCAAAGCACTTTTTTTATCATTATTTTTATAACCAGAGAATTGTCCAAATACCTTTAGCAAATGGTTAAGAGCCTTAAGTGAAGTTCCTAGCTTTGTTAAAAACAAAACAATATCATCAGCAAAAAGAGACAAACGGTGTTCTGTCTTACCAATAGTCATGCCTGTAATGTCAGATGACTGACGGATTGCCATAGCTAAGGGTTCAACAGCAAATAAGAATAACAAAGGGCTCATAGGACAACCTTGGCGTGTGGATCTGCTTAGGTTAAAAGGCTTTGAAATTTGATTATTAGTCGCGATTTCTGCTACTGGTTCAGTATATAATAATTGAATCCATTTAAGGTATTTTTCCCCAAAACCAAATCTTTTTAAGACGTCAAATAGGTAGCTCCATTCGACCCTGTCAAACGCCTTTTCAGCATCTAATGACAGTATCGCATGGTCTCTAGCATTTTGTTTGACATATATAATATTCAACAGTCTGCGCGTATTGTGAAAAGCTTGCCTGCCAAGAACAAATCCATTCTGGTCGTTGGCGATCAGGTTGGGTATTAGTAATTCTATCCGCTTGGCCAGAGCCTTACAAAGTATCTTGGTATCACAAGACATTAAAGATATGGGTCGATACGATGTTCTATCTAAGGGATATTTGCCCGGCTTTAAAAGGAGGGAAATAACAGCAGCTCTTAAAGATGGGGGCAAAATTCCTTTTTCATATGATTCCTTGAACATCTCTAAGAGATGGGGTAACAATTTCCCTGCAAATGTTTTGTATAGTTCAATAGGCAGGCCATCAGGCCCAGGTGCCTTTCCACTGCTCAAGTCTTTCATTGCTTCTGATAATTCTTCAACACATAAATGTTTATCAAGATCAATTTTAGCTTCTTCAGTTAATGATGGAAACTGGAGTTTATCCAAAAACTCTTTTTGTTTTTCTGAGCTGTTGAGTGAATTATATTCTGATTTATACAAATCCTCATAAAACTCTTTGAAAGCAGTGTTTATTTCAGATGGATCAATCAGGATTTTCCATCTTGTGATTTAACTGAATTTATAGCCCTGTCAGTTTGTATCTTTTTCAACCTCCATGCTAACAACTTTCCAGCCTTCTCTCCCTGGTCATAGTATGATTGTTTTAACCACATCAAACTGGAGGCTATTTTGTTGGTGGTTAGCTCATTGTACTGGGATTTCAGCAAGAGGAGCTCTTGTTGTTTTTCTGGGGTATCACTGTGATGAAGTTCTTCCTCTAATTTTTTAACATTTTGTTCAAGAGTGTTAAGCTGTGAATAATATTTTTTGGATTTGTATGTAGTATAGCTTATGATCTCACCCCTTAAATAGGCCTTGAATGCCTCCCATTTTACAGACGCACTGGTTTGGTTAGTATTTAGAGAGAAGTATTCGTCTATTTTCCCATCAATATACTTTACAAAGTCTGGGTTTTGAAGCCATCTAGACTGAAAACGAAATCTAGGCGGCGAGGCCATTACATTAGGTAGTTGCATTATCAAGGAGATTGGTGCGTGGTCTGAAAGCAATATACTGTCATACCAACATTTCTCAATTTTTGACAGTAGCCCATGTGAAATTAAAAAATAATCTATTCTCGAGTATGTTTTATACGTGCTTGAAAAGCATGAATAATCTCTTTTTTTAGGATTAAGATATCGCCAAACATCAGTCAAATTTAGATCACTCATAAACTTTTTGATAATTTTTCTTGTTTGTTGATGAGAGGTATCAATACCAGTTGAACGATCTTGTGACGGGTCTAACACGCAGTTAAAATCACCACCAATTATGCACTGACCAGAGTAGGATGATATAGAAAGAAAAAGATTTTGATAGAAAGTCGGGTCGTCACCATTAGGAGCATAGACACATATTAAACTGACTTGAGTGGACACTATCATACCGTTAAGTATAATATACCTCCCTGATGGGTCTATATATTTATTTTTTAATTGAAAAGGGATTGATTTATGAATTAATATTATGACTCCTCTGGCATGAGAAGAAAAGAAAGCAGAATGAACTTGCCCTGGCCACCTGCTCCTGACTCTATTTATATCATTTTCTACCAAATGTGTTTCTTGAAGGAAAATAATGTTGGCCTTCATTTGCTTAATCCTATTCAATACCTGTTTCAGTTTTACCAATTTGTTCAACCCTCTTGTGTTCCAGCTAGAGATTTTTAATTCTGATCTAGTAGTCATCCATGTTTAAAATAAAAATGCACATTCGAATGATCTGACCGGAAAACCGCAAAGACAAAACCAAAGACATAGCACCGAGATCCTGTTCCCTCCCAAAAACCCTTCATGCACTTCCCCAAACGAAGTACATGTGAACTACAAAATGAGTAATTAACTCTGGTTATGATCAACGTTTGATCCACACAATGAGGAGCAACGTGATTCATGCACTAATAGGCTACAACGTCATAAGGCTCACTGACATTGAAAACGGACTTTAAATTCGGATTTAAGGTGAAAATAAATGAAATGATAATCGAAAACCAATAATAAAAATAAATAAATAAATAAATAAAGAGAGAGAGAAAGAGAGACGAAAAGTACAAAAAGAAGTATATAAATAATTAAAAAAGGAGAGAGAGAGAGAGAGGAAACTAACTAAAAAAATAAATAAATAAAAAATAAATAAATAAATAAATAAAAAAAAGTTATCACAGTTGGTTATAACTCAAAACTCACATGGAGTAGTTTCATTAAATGTCTTGTGAGGATTTTCAAAATAAAGGTACTCTTTTGTGAAAGGAGAGGGATGAAAAGACCGTTTGTCCAGAACACAAGTCCTCCGTCATATAATCGTAGTGGTTTTCAGATTTATCGTTACCTTTAGATTTAGTCCAGAAAATAGACTCATCAGCTCTCGGAGCTTGCGGATTCCTGCGAAGTGCCGGTGACGGTAGATTGTTGTGGTGGAATGCTGCGAAGGAAATCCTCTGCCTCGGTGACGGACGTGAAGACACGGCGCCTGCCGTCATAGGTGATGACCAGGTGAGCAGGGTAGAGCAGCCCGTAGCGGATGTTCATGGCACGGAGCCTCGCCTTCACGCCATCAAATAGACGTTGCCGCTGTCTGGTCTCAGTTGACAGGTCCGGAAAAAAGCTGATCCGTTGATTGTTGTAGCGCACCTCCCTCTGTCTTCTGGCTGCTTTGAGTGTATTTTCACGGTCTTTATAGTTCAGAAATTTGATGACGATTGGTCTTGGCGCTGAAGACCGGCTTGTGTTGGCTTGGCCGACCCGGTGTGCACGCTCAATCACAGGGATGGGGGTCAAAGTGTTGCCCAGTAGCTTGGGAAGCCAGTTTTCCAGAAAACTGCACATGTCGGGGCCCTCGGTTTTTTCAGGGAGACCGATTAGTCTCAGGTTGGAGCGTCTTGCCCTGTCTTCTTGGTCTTGGATTTTATTGCGCAACATCTCTGTTGTACCTTCTAGTTGTTTAACTTTTTGTTGGAGAGTGGCGACATCATCCTCTGCATGCGATATTCTCTTCTCAGCTTCGCCAATTCTCCTCGACTGGGACAGCAACTCTCCCTTAATACTGTTAACAGCCCCCAGCATGTCAGCCGATTGTTGGTCGAAGTCCTTCTTCAGGGAGCGAATTGCATCCAGTATCTCAGTATTTGACGGTCCGCTAGCATTAGCCTCCTCCTGGTTGTTGTTAGCATCCTGGCTAGCGTCGGTCATAGTTGTATTGTTTTGTGCTGTTTCACTCGGAGATTGTTGTCCTTGTTTGTTGTTTTTCCGCGTCTTCATAATCCCCAAGACTTTTCCAGGGCTAAAAGTGAGTTTGAGTTAAGGCTTAGTCGTTTCTTTTAGTATTTTCTCAGAAAGTCAGTGACGAGCCAAGTTACTGCGTGTCTGTCAGTCGCACTCCATCGAGGAAGAGTCCATAATGTTCCCTTTACTCCCTTTGCTCCCCAAAGAGTCACAAAAAAACACCAAAATGCAAATCTGCAATGAATTAGAAGCTGCTGGAAGACAGGTGTCGGTGTCCACAGTCGAGTGTGTTTTGCTTTGCCATGGGCATGCAAGAAAGAAGCCCTTGCTCCAGAGGCGGCACCTTAAAGCTCGACCAGTGGTGTGCACAGACTTTTTGAAGTGCAGGGGCGAAAAGAAAAAAAAGGGCACGTTAGCGTGTGTTTTGGCTCCCAAGAGGGCACTTTAGCGCGCATTTTTCAACAATTGGGCAATTGGGTCTTGGGTGCAGTTGGGTGTTCCAACAAGACAATGATCCCAAACACACATCAAAAGTGGTAAAGGAATGGCTAAATCAGGCTAGAATTTGGGTTTAGGAATGGCCTTCCCAAAGTCCTGACTTGAATCCCATCAAGAACATGTGGACTGTGCTGAAGAAATAAGACCATGCCGGGAAGCTAACAAATTTAGTTGTACTTCATCAATTCTGTCAAGACAAGTGGTTAAAAATGTAGCCAGAGGACAACCAGAAGCTTGTGGATGGCTATCAAAAGCACCTTACTGATGTGAAAATGGCCAAGGGACATTTAACCAAATATTAGAATTACTGTATGTATATTTTTGCCCCAGTAGATTTGGTAACATTTTCAGCAGACCTATAATAAATTCATAATTGAACCAAACTTCTTGAATGTTATTTGTGACCAAGTAGTGTTCTACTCATTCCATCACAGAAAAATGAGAGCTGTAGAAATCATTGGAACTCAAGACTGACATGTACATGCCAAGTGTATGTGAACTTTTGACCACAACTGTAAGTATCAAAAGTCAAAGTAAACTTATGTATATATTTACATGTATATAGTGGTATGTTAATGGTGGACTGAATATCAGCCTGGCCAGTAATCAGATCAGATATTCAGCTGGTTTTTTGTGGGGGGTTTTTGTTTTGTTTTTTTGGTTATAAGAATCTGTTTATTCTTTTTAAATCCAATTGCAATAAACTACATTTATTTAAAATTGTGCTACTTTGGCTCTGATGCAGCAGGTAATCTGCAAAGTAACTAGTTAGTAAAATGTCATCAAGTAAATGTAGTGCAGTAAAAAGTACAATAATAACTACCAAAATGTTGTGGAGTGGAAGAATAAAGTAACAGTAACATGGAAATACTCAAGTAAAGTACAAGTACCTCAAAATTGTACTGAAGTACAGAACAAATGCACAATTTCTATATATTTTTCTTTTGGTTCATTAGATGCACAGTTTGTACTTGCAGTGAATAGATGCACTGCTTTCACATTCATTTCTCAAATTTCTTATGTAAATGATTTTTCATTTATTTTCTCAGTTTTGCTACATTCTACTGCTTTTGAACATACAAATATTCCCTTACTTTTTATTTCAATCTAATCTAAGAGTCACACATGAAGTAAACCTCTCATGACTTTGGATCAAAGAGAGTCAGATGAACTGTACCTGTTCTGCTTCACAGTCAGAGCTCTGGCAGTTACGTCTTACTTCTCTAGCTCTCTATCTTGTTGACCAGGTTGAACCGGAAATCTTCCCACAATTGTTGGTAGTGTTCTCTGACAAATTAAGCATTAAATAATTACAAATTGATAATCACTGTGCTTGAAAAAAAAGACAGCAATGTGGCTTTGGAGGCAGATCGAGTTGTCCTCTTCTCTTATCCACAAGTTAAAGTATCTTTGGGCGAAACACTGAACCCCAAAGTGCTCCCAATGTTTTGGCCAGCACCATTCATGGTAGCTTGCTGCCATTATGTGGGACTGTGTGTGTGAATGGGTGACAGGGAGGCAATAAATGCAGTCATTTAATATTTTCTTTACAAATATTTTCAATAGATCACTGGATCTGTTTAATGTCCAAGCAATCAACCCAATTCTTAATCCAGCCCAAATGACTGTCATCCTGACACCTGTGGTCATGAGGTCAATTGAGAAACTGGTGTTGGCCCACCTGAAAGTGCTGGAGCCCTGCAGTTTGCCTACCAAGCAAACAGGTCAGTGTGTCCATCCCCACCTGTCAGTGGATCAATAACTTCCTGACAGACAGGAAGCAGCAGGTGAGGCTGGGAAAACGATCAGCACTTGCACCCTTCATGGAATGTGTTCTTTCCATGCTGCTCTTCTGCATCTACACTAATGACTGCAACTCAGGAGGCCACTCTGTTAAACCCCAGAAGATTTCAGACAACACAGCAATCATCAGCCTCATCTGAGACGGTGATGAAATCTGTGCACAGAACAGCTGGTCCTCTGGTGTAGTCTTAACTAGATTGGCACTCAGTAGAGTGCATACCTCTACCGAGGACAAACAGTCCCCTTTATTCAGTCAAGCCTGATCCAATGTTAAATTCGATAGCCCTGTATCACTCTAAGAGTGCACTCACACTTGGCCCAGTTGTTCCATACCATGCCAAAGCACGATTGTCCCTCGTCCCCAGTCCCCTGCTGGCCTGCTGGCCTGCACTCACACTGCTCTGGCCGTAACCAAGCTTGAGCACGGTTACCTCTTGTACATATGTCACCACTTTATAGCTTGGCTGCAGCACAATGGAGAACATGACTGCAACTTGTGTTTTTGTGGCTTATTTTGTGTTGTTTTGGTCATAGACGGCCCTCTCACATTCCTGGATTTCTTGATTATGCAAGGCGGTGTAATACGCATGATTATACTTCATGTCCACATTGCACACTTGTGCTCATGCATGAGCAATTGTACCGTGCCGAAGCACACCTCTTCCAACCCAGTCAGGGACAAGGAAGTGTACCGAGCACGGTACAGAGTAGTGCTCGCACAAGTCAAACAAACTGGACTTTGGGGGTCAATTGTGCTTGCGCACGGTACGGATTGCCGAATGTGAGTGTGCCCTTCATTTCAAACCAACAATAACTGCTTATCCATAAAAGCTTGACACCAGGGCTATGAAAATACTTGGATCGCTGACCGAGCCGGCTAACTTTCTGGTTTAGCACCCGGCAAACTTCAACGGAGATATAATAATTTAATTGTGCACTCTTCTAGTCTTTCCAAATGTTATGGGACCGAATGGCTCAAATTACGATCGTGAGACAAGTCATTTTGCAGGGGTTGTGACAAATTTGTCCACCGTTTTACAGATGCTTCTTTTACAATGGGTCTATTGTTGTTTTATCTTATGTTACAACTGTTTCCGGCGCATTTGCGACGTGAAATGTGATGTCAGTGACGTACAACTTAACACTTCAGATAAAAATCACAGACGGGCTGCCTTGCCTGCCAGAAGTGGGAATGGGGTCAATATGCGATTTTTAGAGGGTTGACCTGCGTTTAAAAAACCTGTGTAGACCTGCTAATAAAAAAGCGGTAATAGATACAGTATCAGCCACATAAATACACATTATTTTTTCATCAAGAAGACAGAGAAAGTGAAAAACAAAAAGAAAAAAGAAAAATTAAAACAAACGCTCTCTCAACATCTCACATTGCTAAAGAGAGTGAGAAAAAAATCATGAATCTGCCCCTTTATCTGGATCTGCACCAAAAGTTTATTGGGTCTACTTTGGCCCAGGACCCATCCTCCATTCAAGTTTCATGAAAATCTGTTTTTGTGCAATCCTGCTGACAAACCAACTAACCAAGAAACAATAAACAAAGGGACATTGTTTAAAACATAACCTCCTTGGCAAAAGAGCTGAATATATTTACCAGCTTCGACAGCGCTGGCTGGTAAGGTAAGGTTTATCTTAGTGGGAACTACCACAGAAGCAGTTTTGCGTATTTTGCCAGGTGTTCATATGTCTGTCTGTGAACAAATGTTGGACAACACAATAGTGTCACAACCATGCAAGATGCAATCACGAAACTTCATAGGTTTGTAGTTTGGATCAAAATGAAGGCCTAATTCAAAGATAGTTAACCCATGAGTGCTGAGTACTTATGTAATAACCTAGTGACTACTACTGAGAAGTCCGGGGTCAGTATATGTTCGACATGTTAATGGCGGTTAATGGGCTTGTGTGATTCCATTGCAAGTAGGGGTGTGCATATGACGATATTAGATCGTGAACGATTAGAATGTGTAGACGATCTGCCAAAGTGCAGAGATCGTAGGGATCGTCTAGGGCACATTCTATAAATTGCAGTTCTATGCTGATGCACCGATGCACCAAACGTATTACGTCGTCAACCTGACCGACCAATCATAGCGAATTACGGGCAGTGACGCGCTTTCTTACCCGCCTCCTTGTTTATGTGTGTAACGGTAGCCGCATGCAGAGCCATGGCGGAGGAGTTGGTCGCTTTTTAAAAAAAAAAAAACAGCGTTTCACCATCTCTCATCTCTGCCAGTTAGCCCCTCCACCTGCCGCCTCTCTCGGGTGCGCACGCACGCACGCACACACACACAGGCGCATGGATAGGTCGCGTTTGGCCGCTAATAAACGGTAAATGCGCTAATTGTACAGTGTTCAAATTCCAGCGACCCCCCCACCCCCCCGTCGGATAGTCCGACCAATGACGGACCCTTTTCAATAAGCTATTTAGTGTTTGGATATACTTAAATCCTTTTAAAATGACTGTGTTGAATAAAACAAACAGTAATGTCTTCATTGATATTTTACTTTCATGTCTATTGAAAGCTACCTTTTATGTTGCAAGAGTGCACTTTATCAGTGTTGTTGTTTACCTTTTAGGTTACGTTTACGTTGTTTGCACATGTTGGCAAAACTGCAACTATTTAAATTAAAATCTGTTCAGAAAGGTTCTTTGGCCTTAAACTGCTGTTTTTCTTTTTTTGATTTAAGATCGTGATAAAATCGAAATCGAAAAGTGATTTTATTTTTAAAAAATCGTGATGTGATATTTTTGCCATATCGCCCACCCCTAATTGCAAGATGGTTTCTGGTTAAAACTGTGCAGATAACAATGGGCCTCAGGAGAAGCACTGCCTCAGGTTTTAATGCAGATCTAATATCATCCTCTGTATCATCCAACAGCCTAACATCACTATAGTAGTATAGTATAGTATAGTATAGTAGTAATATCCTGTCTAATATCTCTGTTATTATCATTATCTAACTTCATGTCAAACTGTTCCCTCTTTAAGTCTGTCACAGTACAGCTCCATTCTGACATGTGACTGGAAGCTGTATTAACATTTTGTAATTCTTTCTGGTCCTCTGATTTCACTACTTTCATGCATGATCTGTAACCACTTATCCTCACGGGGGGGGTGGACCTGATCCCAGCTGACATTGGGTAAGTGGCGCACACCCTGGACAAATCACCAGTTTATCACAAGGCTGACATATAGGGACAAACAAACATTCACACCTTTGGACAATTTACAGTGACCAATTAACCTAACCTGCCTGTCTTTGGACTGTGAGAGGAAGTACCCGGATAGACCCCACACAAACATAAAGCGGGTATTAAAGTCAAGACCGGGCATTGAACCGAGAAAGTTCTTGCCTGTTATTCCACTGCTGACCAAATGTTTTTGTCTGCTGATTTCCAAGAGCAGTACCTGTGAAGTTCTATGTTTTACTTTTTGGTAACATTTTTGTAAACTAAATGTTCCAACATACGAAGGAAGCTGTATATGGCAAATTTGGGGGCGCCTAAGTAATTATGAAATCTCTTACAATTTTCAACAATTTTATCCAGTAAAGACAGATAAGTGAATCTGACTTGGCTCCCCTGTGTGAGCAAATCTCAAAGAAATGGAAATTTAGGGTAAAAATAGAAGAAAGGCCCAATTGTTCAGCTAGACACAATTATTTGTTCAGAGATTTCTGTCTCTGAGATTTTTCTCCCTTCACCCCAAAACAATGGGTTTGGATGGAATTTAGTTTGAGGTGCAGCATTGAAAAAACTGCATTTCAACATTTCAGTAGCAATAGCATGCAATAGCAATGTGTAATGTAATGTCCCAGTCCTGGTTACTATTGATAAACACAGACATCCATTGTATTGGGCGGGAGGCAGATATCTCTGACACATATTTCAAAACCTGAGCAAATACAACCAAAGCTGTCTGCATGGATAGATTCCAATGTAGGTAGGTGAAGAAATGTATTCTTTTGTAACTTAGTTTAATCCTTTGAGAGTTCAAATGTTCAAACTGGTGCCATGTTGCAAAGATTTCACTTTAGTTGACTGGAGACTTGATTTCTAAACATTTCCACAATTAAACAGGTGAGGCAACTCTATTTATATTTACATTGCATTACAAGTAAACTCAGAGTGTGAAACTCCATACAGCAACACATAAAGAATATCATAAAAGAAAAGAAATGCAACATGACAATAGAAAAACAAATTCAAGAAACACCAGTCACCCAAAGACGGTGTGTCTGTGAGTATCACACTCCACAACATAAACCATAGACATATATACAGAATGTTGCTAAAACCATTCATGTGTTGATTGACAGGGAGAAAATGTATTTGATTAACTGATTCATCTTTTCAAGATTTTATTCATGGAAATACCAAACAATTTTTTCTAACAAGGATTGTAAATGGTAAATGTACTTGCATTTCTATTACGTCTACAGACCATTCAATGTGCTTTACAAGGCTTGTCACATACACCCATTCAACAGTATCTTGCTCAAGGATATTTCAACTGCAGCTGGGGGAGCCAGGGATTTGAACCAGCGACCTTCCGCTGACTAGACAACCCGCTCTATCTCCTAAGCTACAGCCGCCTGATTGTCTGCTGAGACTTTTTCCATGAACTTATAAAATGATTGACAAATGAAATGATAGTGAAAATAATTGTTTTCCAACCTGACAACAAACCAAATATCTACATATACGAATTTCCTCGTTGGTGACATCAATCTTGAGACTAGGTCCATTGGCAAATCCTAAATTCTTATGGGCATATTTTCAGCTAATAGCGGATGTGCACAGTAGAAGTTCACATTTACTGCAATTATGATGTGCGGTGGACATAGATATGGTACCTGAGGGAGAAGCACTCCTCATGGGCCTTTTTGAGGAAACTGTCCAGTTGATCAACCCTTGCAGCCAGGAGCTCACTCCATTCCCTCTCATTTCTGGCCAGCTAGGCCTCAAGGCCTCCCGGTCCACTGTCCCCTTCTGACTGCATGATGGATTTGGGATACCAAAACACAAGTCATCATGCATTGCAATGCACAGTATTGCTAACACTGTTTCTGTGCTTCATATGGAGCCCCTGGATTCCATAAAAATATGTATTTTCTACTCAAAACAGACAACACAAGAAAAAAGAAAATGCTACATTTGAGAAAACACATTTCATAAAACAGAAAGGAAAGGTAAAACAGTTCATATTTGAGTAAAAGTCCTACAATTTTTTCCCTTGGGCAATGTTTTGTAACTCTCTGTTGGAGCATTTCTAAGGCTTGGATTGTTTGGGACAGACCCCAACAAATGTCACATCATCATGATTTTAATCTTTTTTCAAACTTTTTTTCAGTTAAAGGAAAACTGTGATGATGTTCTTTCCTACTAAAAGCGAATTGTAATATCTGTCAGAGATATTGCAATATGATATCGTGCAAGCACTAGTTTTTCATTGTACTCAATATTAAAAAAAAACAGTTTAAATGGTTTCAAAAGGTACAGGTAAATGGGAAAGGAAAAGGAAAAAAATCATATTCATGCACCAGCACTACAGCATAACAATGTATGAAAAGTCTATTTGAACAGAGGACATGATTAACTGATGATTAACTGATTTTATAATTATATGCATATACATATAATTATAAAATAGATCTGGCCACAAAAGACTGCTCTGAAGTATTGAGGTATGATTTAATATAGTTTAAACAGACTATACTCCCCAGGGGGAGAGAGATGGGGAGAGAGAGAGGCAGCGCATCTGTCGACAAGAGAGGGGGAGCATGCAACGTGACATGAAAACTTGTCTGTGTGTTACTGTACAATCTTGTACAATCTCTCTCTAGTTTATCAGTTAGTGTCTGAACTACAGACTGGTTTCTCCGTAACAGACAGTGGGGCAGCTGACTGATATGAATAAGACCAATGCAGGTTGAATGCACAATGGTGGATCCACCTTATATAGGCTACATCTTAAGTATGAAATGGCTGTATTGTCACTACACTGCATTTGATAATCTGGTCATGGGTCACCACTCACTTGTGTCCAGGCACTGTCTAGCTCCCTCTTCCTCTCCTTGGGCTAGAGGAGTGCAGATCTGGTCTTGGTCTGGCATATTTACAAGTCACACTGGTGCTCCTAATTATACAATTTAGTCACACTGTCTCCAAAAATGGTCGCAGAAAGTGACTGAATGGTTGGGTGAGGTTGGGTGTTCCAACAGAACAATGATCCCAAACACACATCAAAAGTGGTAAAGGAATGGCTAAATCAGGCTAGAATTGAGATTTTCGAATGGCCTTCCCAAAGTCCTGACTTGAACCCCATCGAGAACATGTAGACCAGAGGTAGCCAACACGGTGCCCACGGGCACCTGGTTGCCCGCAGGGACCACATGCAATGCCTTCAGAGCATATTCTAAAAATAGCACTAGTCACCATTAAGCTCCGTCTAAAAATGTTATTTAATTGTGTTGCTGTTCTTTTTGAATCAATAACACTTGCATTGATGTAGATTTAAAAATGACAATATTGAATATAAAATTTTAAAAACAAAAATGTTTTATGTATATATAAACTCTGACCTTGTCTTGGGTCAAAGTTCAATTTTGCGCACAAAACAAACCTCCATCTCACTCTTTGCTGAGACAAGCAAGCGGGCGCAGCTACGATGGGGAGCTAGATGCGGTTCTTACCCCCAGAAACTAAAGAAAAACATGGCAGAATCATTTTCACAATGATTGGGATTAGGGCTGAACGATTTATCATTTTCTGATCGAAATTGCGATTTCAGACAACGCGATCATGTGATCGCCAAAGCTGCGTTTTTTGCAGCGCTCCTGACTGACCCAGGATCTGTAGTGTCAACTATTTAACACATACATGCCATCTCCCTACCATCCTGCCAAGCTCACCAATCAGAAGTGGCATGCTACTCGTGGACAGGTCACGCTAACCAATCAGTATTAACCTGCTCCTTAACGTGTTCTGAAATGGCTTCAGCTGGACCAGAAGTGGGGTTAGGGGATTTAATCCCCAAGAAAAACAACACGTCGTTCATTGGGAGTATTTCGGGTTTGAGGCTGCAGACATGCACCAGAAACAGGTACTGTGCAAAACCTGTTGGCTAAAGTTGCGACATCCAGCGGAAACGCAACCAATTTATACCGCCACTTGAAAAATCACCACAGGCATTTGCATGACGAGTGCATGACGAAAAAGTCCGGTCAAAATGATACTCAGGCCCACTGTAGCAAACAGACTACAATTACAGCATCTTTTGCCAGTGTAACTCCGTATATAAATATCTAATATATAATATCCGTTAATAAATACATTTGGAAGCAATTTTTAACTTTAGTTTTCATCCTTGCATTAGAGTAATAGCATTTAATGTTTTAATGTTACTATACATTGTGAATATTGCACTGAAGCTTGATTTGAAGGAAATCGTGAATCAAATCGAAATCACAATATCTGCCAGAAAAATCGCAATTAGATCTTTTCCTAAAATCGTTCAGCCCTAATTGGGATGACGAGTTCTTTTTTACAACAGTGAAAGAAAAGTGTGTGTGTGTGTCTCATTTGCGAGGCGACAGCAAAGCGGCAAAATGTGGAGAGACACTTCAGTACGTGTCATAAAAGCTTCCAATCTAACTAAAATACACTTTTCAGACACTTTTATGTTGATGTGCTGTGAAAGGACGTGTTTTTTTCCTTCCTTCAATTTCACATTTTCTTTTCAGTGTACCTGTATCTTAAAAAACATTCAAATACTTGAAGCCAATAATCACATATAGGACAAAGCCAAAATAAATTAAACAGCAACCCTTCCACTACTTTACACATCACATCAAGGTGAAGTTGATGGATAGAGTTTACTCAGTTTTTTTGTGGAATATTGGATTCTATGAGCAACTTAGCAACTATTCCAGATCTCATCTGACATCTTGAAATTTAAATCAGAGGACATCTCTGAGGTGATAAGTACCTAAATAAGGGATGAGAGCAGCAAGAAAAATGTATGTGCATGGAGCAGGGCAGTAATCTTCAAACTCAGCCTTTATTTTGATCTGAACCACACACTGGGAAAGTTTCATGGCTGGATTTTGCACAGTTGTGACACTACTGTGGTGACAAAAATCTGTCAACTGGCTGACGGACCAGCTGAAAACAATACCTGCTTCACCAAAGTGGACAAGAATAGTGCTTTTCACACTGCACTTTGCCCCAGGCTAAAGGAGCTGTTTGCCCCAGGCTAAAGGAGCTGTTTGCCCTAGGCTAAGGGCGCACTCACACTTGGGGGTGTCAATGTCAAAATTTCTTAGTTCCTGCCTACTTCCAACACCCTTACATGGGCAACACCCATCTTCGAACTCGGCCTTCATTTTGATCTCAACTACACACTTGTAAATCTTTCTGACTTTATCTATATGGTTGTGACGCTATTGAGCTGAAAAATCTATCAACAGATGGACAGACAGACATATAAACACCGGCAAAATACTCAAATCCCTTTTTGTGGTATTTCCAGCTACAAAAAGTGTCTCCAGGGCACCAATACGTACTCCACACGGCCTGGTATAGAGTCACGTAGTGAATGAAAAAGATCACACCAAACACAGATTTTTGGATTAACCTCAAATGAGGGAGATAGTGATGAGCATGGCTACCTAGCTAATGTTGCAAGGAATGTGACACTGCCATTCTACGCTGTGGCTTAAATTAAACTTAAGGCTACTACAGGGAACTTTCTAAGTGCTATATCGTAGGCAACTAGACTTGTTTCAGTTTCTTGAAGACATTTCACCTCTCATCCAAGAGGTTTCTTCACTTCATCCAAGAGGCTTCTTCAGTGCTGATGTGAAATGTCTTCAAGAAACTGAAACAAGTCCAGTTGCCTACGATGTAGTACTTAGAATTACCATGACATGGATGACTGAGAACCTTCATCAACATACAGGGAACCTTCTTCCTTTTTTAAAAAAAAAAAAAAAGAATCCAGGTTAAAAAGCCTTTATTCAGATGGCTATTTCATACATAAATTCTTAAAACCATTGATAATGTTTGTTAAAAACAAGCTTAGTAGCAACCCACACACAGCAGCACAAACAGCCTTCTTCAGGGTGTAAACACACGTTTGTGCCGCTACTCATGAGTGCTACTAAGAAGAGTTATTAAGAAGAGTGCCTTGGGTTTTCTGTTTTCTGAACTTTACTCTTTACCAAAGAGCACCTTCATCACATTTTGTTTGAATTTCCTGAGCACTCTAAACTTTTTGTCTCTCTCTTGATTTGTGTTGATTCTGGCAGACCCTTTAGAGACTCAGCACTCAAGCGGATTAGTCAGAATCTGACTGATGACAGGCACTAAGAATATCTATAATAATTACACTAAATAGCAATCTTCTTGCTAAGACTGTTTAAAAGCCAGTTGAAAGTGCTTTATAGAAGGCCTACGTTTAAAAAGGAATTTACTGACTGATGTCTTGGTCAATAAAGTTGTGTTCATCTGATATGGGGAAAGTTTGTCTGAGTTTATTATTTGTCTGATTTCCGCGAAATATTAACACAGTTCGGGGACTCTATTGAGAAACAACACACACGCACGCACGCACGCACACACACACACACACACACCCCGACTGAATTTAACAAGAATAGTTGGCCTACCATGAGTAGCTGTAGCAGTAGTCTAATAGTATTGGCTTTGTTGCACTCGACGGGTATCTGCCAAATGAGTACCGCTTGTCCCCGTAAGTCTTCACTCTTCACAGTCAGCACGACCTGTAACTTAGCGACCAGACAAATAACTATTTATAACTAAATACTGACTAAGTGGCCCAGATTATCATTTAACGAAGTGGCTCGCTCGGGTCTCTGATGCGAATAGATTCCATGGCAACCGAACGTCTGTCAAAGTGTTCCCCAGCTACTGTGATAGACAAAAGTTCCTGGTCCTACGACACTAAAATAAAAAATGTGTAATTTAACACCTTTACAAAGTTACATTATTGAAAAAAAAATCTATTTAAGAACACATAAAAGATGATGACACAACTGCAAGTCTGTGCATGCGCGTCAGCCAGTGAAGCAGAGAGAGCAGACATCAGTAGTTTATAGCCATTTCATACAGAGGGACATATAGGCACTGTCGAAGTACAATCATCATAATGCAGTGAGCACGTGAAGAAGACATTTGCACCCATCAGGTCCAGTGTCACTCCCATCACCTAATGAACTTACTAAATTGGTCGTCTGATATTGCTTCAATATTTCTACAGAAATGTAGTAGGCTAAGTGGGCTTTTGAGGGCTTGTTGGCAATTAATCAGATGGCTGGCTCCAAAATTTTGACAAATGAATAAACAGGCACAATTAGAGAAATAGAGATTGTGGTGCATGCCTGCCATTTAGAAGTTATTTTATTTAAGCAGGAAGGGGTGGGGTGGGGGAGTGAGGCGTGTCAGCCGGTATGGATCGCGTACTGACAAGGCGGAGTTTTAAGGAACCACCGCAGGAGTTTCCTGTCTGCGCGCCGCCGTATGAGAAAGGAAGCACACTCAAGCAGTTTATGTGAAGGCTCCTCTGAAGGAAGGAGGAAGACAGGATCTCAGCAGGTACCTTGTAATTATTGCTTTTCTTTTTAACCAATGGTATGTGTAGACTATGTGTCTGTGCTACTGCCGTCTTCTTGCCTTCTTCGAATCTGTTGTACGCCAAAGTAACATATCGGCAGGTATAAAGACTGATTTTTTAAAAAGAATATTAATGTGCAAATTTTATTACCATAACGTGTCTGGTTAGTGTAAACTGTTATTACGTGCTAATCTCTAAAGACCGAGGTTTCTCCGCACTTACAGTGATCCACATTTGTTTGTGACATTCACATCATATGTGCAGCTAAATAGAAGGTTACTTATGAAGTGGACCAAGTAAAATAGGCAACTGACTCATTCAGATAAGCCTAAAACTTTGATCTGTACTGTGTAAAATAAAATAATGATAATAATAGGCCTAATAATAATAATAATAATAATAATAATAATAATAATAATAATAATAATAGGCAAATAAATCACACACAAAAAACAACGAAAGGTCTAGACTGTGCTCACTGTGTACTTTTCACCAACTTCCGTGAGTTCGAGACTGGACTAGGTATGAAAATAAATATTCTACCGAAATAGTTATAGTTATTTTTTGTATTAGTTTGTCGATGCGAACGATGAGTGAGTGGGTGTTATTTCACACAGAGAGCGTTAAACGGGCGCCTCTCTCAAAGTTTGGACTACTTTTTGGATGTGACGCAGTAGTCGGACTGCCTACGTGCAATCGGCTGCATCCCTGAAGCGGATGATGTCAGGACTTTCAACATCATCATTTCTTCGTTTTACGAAACACTGAGTTATAGGCTACAAATGTACGCACATCATCTGGAATATCTCTGCATGGAAACTGCTTTGATTAGTGACTGATTATCAAAGCACATGGGATGGTAGCTCCATACCATGTGAATACTGCTTTTCAATGGTAGCTATGTGTTTGTTTAGCTGCCCTCTTGGAATGAAGGCCTATTCGCCTTGTTAGGCAATAAGGCTATAGGCTGAATGTCAGGCGACTAAGTGTAGGGCAGATGAATAAAGATATTAATGTGTAAATTGTATTGGAAGTGCTTAGGCTCTGGTTATTGTAGGCAAAGTTGTTATAACATTTTGTAACTGTTGATATAAAAGACCCGTGCCTTGGTCCTCACCTAAGCCGCCGGTGTGTGTTCGTACGCACCGTGATAGACATGTCTGATGCATATACATCATAGCAAAATAGCCTCGTGAAGTAGGTGGGGTCGGATCTAGAGAAATACCTCATTGGGTGGCATGGGGACTTTAAGGTTGGCATGAATATGCTGATTTGATGAGAAACACATGACCCCAAAATTAAGTATTTTAACTAAAAAATATAACATTATTGTAGCACATGGTTGAAGCAGTGAATGTACATATCCAAATATGGCATTATAAATTGATAAGTTGCTTTATTTCGAGATCTTCAGGCATTTTTTAAATACATGTCTTTTTTCATTGAAGCACAAACAGTTTTTAAAAAATAAATAAATGACATATGCCCTTAAATTGTGCCCATAACAGCTCATTCAATTATTCACCACATATACTAAATTATATATGCATTTTGCATATCTTTTACACTCTGCAAAGCCACACATTGAGTGTTGATTTTTCAAGTTTGGCGAAGTTGATGATGTTGGAAATTAGTTCAGACAAGTTGTGTATAATGTGTAATAATGTGTAATGTGTCCACTATGTAACAAACTACGCCATCACAAGCTGTTACTAGCAAATTTCTGGAACCCCTTGACAAAGATGCTCCATTGGTATCAAACAAAGAAAATAACCTTGAAGCCAACACAGTACAATCATGTATTAATTGTTATAAATGAAATACTGAATGTTTTGTAATGTAACATCTTTGAATTTTTTTTATACATATGCAATGAATATGAGCACTTTCAAAGAAAGAAATGCATGGAAATTATATAAATCTGTCTTGGGGATATATACAACCAATATTTTTTTAGAAATGTTTTTATATATACATATATATATATATACACACATATATATATATTGCAGGAGCAAAGAACTCCCACATGTGAACGATATTAATACTGCCCAGAATCATGATTTGTTTGAAAGAAAGTGAAAACTTGTGGAGATGTTAATTTTTGAAAATGAAAAATTCTTGATACTGGTAAAAAATGATTTATTGTTAAAGGGACATGGGGCAGGATCAAGAAATAAGACTCAATAGTGACACGATGGCCGTTGCGGCCGTTAGGGTAACTGCAGCCATCAGCCAAGCTGGCGCGGGAGCACGCATGAACTCTTCACAGCAGTGCAGCTGATGCCTTATCCCCTACACACATGAAGCAGCCGGGAAGCCGGCTCGTTCTGTGAAAGGCACAGGCGAAAGTAAAGACGGCATATTGGGGGACAAAAATATCGTCTCTGATACGGGATTGCTGTGTGTAAGCAGCTAATGTTACTACACAGACACAAACAAACCGTTAGCCTGTGGCTACATCCAGCTGCTAACGTCACCTCCCGGATCACAGGTTGGACTTTCGGTCCCATATATAAAGGGACATATTCCTAACTATTCGGTTTCAGACTAAAGGACCGTGGAAAATGCACAGTCTGTAACTATTCAGTGTTACACAGCGGTGGACTAAGTTACATGTTTGCAGCTAACGCTACTTTGCACGTTAGGTCACTCCAAGTCCTCGTGATCTCATATGATTTTCAAATCAAGCTCTAAACATGACCTGTAATGTTTTCTTACCTGGTTACTAGGAAATGAGCCATGTCAACATCTGTTTTCAGTCCCAAGCCCGGCTTTGGTTGTAATTTCGTTTCGACTCACGACATGCCACTGATTAAACCTTTGTTTTCTTCTTAGTATGACTTTTTAGTGGACTTTGTGTGGTGGTAGGTTGTTTGCTGGCTGTAGCACAATCCATTACTACCCAAACACTAGTTTGGGTCCACCGCGCTTGTCTTCTTCCTGTATCCAAGTCGAAAGCCGCCGAGGACGCGGGACTGCGCGGGAAATTCGGACCACAAATTGCAGTACATTATGCAGCACGCAGCCTGTTCAAGGCAATGGAGAGATACGTGGGTGGGCTCATTCTTTTTGGTTTTGAACGCTTCATCACCCATTAGCATTAAAAAACTTAAAATGCATGTTTACTTTTTCACAAATTCTGCCCCAAGTCCCTTTAATTTCATGAAAAACATTCTGCAACAACTATTTG
Organism: Pagrus major; assembly: GCF_040436345.1. NCBI lineage: Eukaryota > Metazoa > Chordata > Actinopteri > Spariformes > Sparidae > Pagrus > Pagrus major. The sequence continues at coordinate 4,711,009 of NC_133234.1, forward strand.
AATGAATACATGTTGCATATTACCTTCAGGGTTTTTTTTTTATGTTCAGGACGAATTTCAACCCAATCCAGTGGAAAAATAAGCAATTGGTGAGGCTTAGAATACACATACAAACAATCACAAAAATTAAGTTAAGCTCCAAGGGACAAACTTAAAAAAAATCATAAGTATTTGGAGTGCAGCTATAGGATTTTGCAAGGTCCATGAATTTAATAGAGGTTAATAAAGATTGAACAGAATTTTTATTTTTTTTTTTGTGAATGTACACGAGTCAAACCTTTGTGTAAAAGCATAATTTCGACGAAAAAGCCACTTTTAAGATTTAGCGTAGTTTCCTTTTCGGGTCAAAATCATTTTCAATTGCGTGTAGGGGCAGCTGTATGGTAGCATCAAAATCGCTATTTTTAAAACACTAAGAAGACCGACACAACATGAAACTTTGCTCGTAGTATCACCAGGGTCTCTAAACATGAACACGAGCATTGAGAACATTGTTTGTGTACACAGAGTTTACTGAAAAGAAGGTTTTTTAACAACTCACGTTAGCAGTAGCTTGTTCCGCTCGCCACCGTCCTGCCAGTCGGTGGCGACTGGCAGGACGGTATATATATATATATATATATATATATATATATATATATATATATATATATATATATATATATATATATATATATATATATATATATATATATACACACACACACATGTATATGTATACACGTACACTAAACAAAAATATAAACGCAACACTTGTTTTTGCTCCCATTTTTCATGAGCTGAACTCAAAGATCCAAAACATTTTCTATATAAACAAAAGACCATCTCCCTCAAATATTGTTCACAAATCTGTCCAAATCTGGGTTAGTGAGCACTTCTCCTTTGCCGAGATAATCCATCCCACCTCGGTGTGGCATATCAAGATGCTGATTAGACAGCATGATTATTGCACAGGTGTGCCTTAGGCTGGCTGCAATAATGGGAGCAAAAACAAAAGTGTTGCGTTTATATTTTTGTTCAGTGTATATATATATATATGTATATATATATGTGTGTATAAATATATATATATATATATATATATATATATATATATATATATATATATATATATATATATATATATATATATATATATATATATATACATACACATATATATGTATATATATATATATGTGTATATATATATACACACATATATATATACATATATACATATATACATATATATATACATATATACATACACACATATACATATATACATACACACATATACATATATACATACACACATATATATATATAGTACTGTGCAAAAGTTTTAGGCAGGTGTGAAAAAATGCTCTAAACTAAGAATGCTTTCAAAAATGGAAGTTTTCATAGTTTAGTTTCGTCAATTAACAAAATGCAGTGAATGAACAGAATAGAAATCTAAATCGAATCAATATTTGGTGTGACCACCCTTTGCCTTCAAAACAGCATCAATGCTTCTAGGTACACTTGCACACAGTTTTTGAAGGAACTCGGCTGGTAGGTTGTTCCAAACTGATGGTATTGCATGATGGATAAGTATCTGCCTGTATTTCTCAGTATTGAGGACACCATTAATCCTGACCAAATCTCCAACTCCATTTGCAGAAATGCAGGGAACCTCCACCATGCTTCACTGTTGCCTGCAGACACTCATTATTGTACCACTCTCCAGCCCTTCGGCAAACAAACTGCCTTCTGCTACATCCAAATATTTCAAATTTTGACTCATCAGTCCAGAGCACCTGCTGCCATTTTTCTGCACCCCAGTTCCTATGTTTTTGTGCATAGTTGAGTCACTTGGCCTTGTTCCCATGTCGGAGGTATGGCTTTTTGGAAACGCTTCCATGAAGACCACTTCCAGCCAGACTTCTCCAGACAATAGATGGGTGTTGAGTTCTGAGCTGATGGCACTGCTGGACATCTTCTAAGTTCAAAGGGAAATAAGCTTGATGTGTTTGTCATCTGCTGCACTAAGTTTCCTTGGCCGACCACTGCGTCTACGATCCTCAACGTTGCCCGTTTCTTTGTGCTTCTTCAAAAGAGCTTGAACAGCACATCTTGAAACCCCAGTCTGCTTTGAAATCTTTGTCTGGGAGAGAACTTGCTGATGCAGTATAACTACCTTGTGTCTTGTTGCTGTGCTCAGTCTTGCCATGGTGTATGACCTGTGACATGAAACTGTCTTCCACAACCTCACCTTGGTAGCAGAGTTTGGTTGTTCCTCACCCAGTTTTAAATCTCCTACACAGCTGTTTCTGTTTCAGTTGATGACTGTGTTTCAACCTACATGTGAAATTGATGATCATTAGCACCTGTTTAGTATAATTGGTTGATCATACACCTGACTATAATCCTACAAAGTCCCCGACTTTGTGCAAGTGTACCTATAAGAATTTATGCTGGTTTGAAGGCAAAGGGTAGTAACTCCAAATATTGATTTTATTTAGATTTTTATTTTGTTCACACACTTTGCGTTTTGTAAATTGATAAAAATAAACAATTATTATTTATATTTTTGAATATTCTTAGTTTACAGCATTTTTCCACACCTGCCGAAAACCTTTGCACAGCACTGTATATATAGTATAAAGACACGTTGATGAAGGTTCTCAGTCATCCAGGTCATGGTAATACTAGGTGCTATATCGTAGGCAGCTGGACAGTTTCTTGAAGACATTTCACCTCTCATCCAAGAGGCTTCTTCAGTTCTAACTAACTGGAGGGGAGTTGCAGGTTTGAAACCCTGTGTGTGTGTGTCCTTAAAGAATCGTTAAGGTCACATGTGAACTCTGAGTTACAGAGTTGTTAGGACCACCCAACCGGCCTCCATGTGGGTCGTTAGGGCTAGGTGAGTCCAGGTGTGAATAGTTGTCAAGCTGTCCGGGGAGGGAACTCAGTACTGCATTGTAGGTGTTGGAGCTATTCATTGTTTGTAATATAATTTCAACATTTATTTATTTTGTTAATGGTTTGATGAGTACAAGTTAGTTAATTAGTTTGATTACAATATTAGTAGCATTGTTTTTGTGATTTTGAATATTTGATTAGGCTTTTGTTTTGAAGGCACTGGCACAGGTGAATCTATATATATGACTAGGCAGGTGGTGGGAGGCAGGCACTGGGAAGGGTTTATGTTTTTTTACCAGGGTGACAGGGCAAGAGAGACGCAGACGCCAGCCATTGTCAATTGTTTGCCACTCAAATGGAGAATAAACCGCAAAACCGTACCCAAATGACTGGAAAATTGTTTTGTCACAACCCTGCGTAAGATTCACTCTTTTTATTTGGACAAAGGGCATTATTATTTAGAACAAATCCGCCACTACAGTAGGTGCGTGATAAGTAATGTCTGAAGCCGCCTCCTCTGTTCAAAGATAGTTGTTTTAGTTTGACGTAGATGGATTCTTTTATGTCTTTTTTAAACCATCTGTCCTCTCTGGCCAAGTTGTGAACATTGTTGTTCTCAAAGCAATACTTTTTCTCCTCCAAATTTAAGTGGACAGCAGTCTTGACCTGAGGAGTTGGCTCTCCTGTGTTGTGCCATTTTCTTATAGAGGGGCTGTTTCCCAATGTACAAATCTGTGCAATCCTGGCTGCATTAAACAGCATAAACTACATTACTCTGTATATGCCTCAGTTTTTTGTCCTTAGGGTGGACAAGTTTCTGCCTCCGTCTGTTGCTGGGTTTGAAGTGAACCGTAAGTTTCTCAGATATTCCCTTGATATAAGGAATGAAGATGTTGTTCCGTTTTTACGTCTCTGCCTCTCTGTCTGCTCTGGATCTTTTGGAAGTTTTGAGAAAGGTCTAGTTAGGGTAGCCAGGTTTAAGAGCTCCCCTGATGTGCTTCTGTTCCTTCTCCTGTGCAAGAGCAACCCCGTTGAAAGGTTATTGAAAAGCATAAGTCAGGGGTCATGCTGTGGGTGTTGCTTCTCAACAGCAGGCCCTTGAAGGCTTGTTAAGGTAGAGGGTACAATGAATGCAGCAAAGTATAGGGAAATCCTGGAGGGCAACCTGATTTAATCTGCAAGAGAACAACGACTTGGGAGAAGATTTATTTTCCAGCAAGACAATGACCCAAAGCATACGGCGAAAGCTACACAGAAATGGTTTAAAGACAACAAGGTAGATTTTCTTGAGTAGCCGAGTCAAAGCCCAGACCTCAATCCAATAGAGAGTTTGTAGCTGGACTTGAAAAGGGCTGTTCACTGTTCAGCTTGAGCAGTTTTTGCAAAGTAGAAAGGAGTTAAATTACAGTGTCCAGATGTGCAAGCCTGATTGAGACCTACCCACACAGATTTTGCGCTGTGATTGTGGCCAATTAATGTCAATTAATTAAAAATATATAATAAAAAATAAGTGATTGCATAAGTATTCACCCCTTCAAGTCAGTATTTAGTGTGAGCCTGATTGAGATCTGCATCTACTAAATACTGACTTGAAGGGGTGAATACTGCAATCACTTATTTTTTATTATATATTTTTAATTAATTGACATTACTTTGTAGAAGTTATGTTTTCACTTGAACATTAAAGATGTATATATATTTTTGTAAATTGTTTTGTCAAAAAAACAAATTATATTGACCATGATTCCATTTATAACAGCAATAAAAGGGAAAAACATCCAAGGGGGTGAATACTTTTTATAGTCACTGTACATAGAAATGTATGGCCTATCATCTTTCAAGAAGGTTAAACAAACCAAAAAACTGTATGTACTGACATAAAATTAATAAAATGAATATGAACATTTAAAGAATTAATATACCACATACAGTATATACAGTTGTGTGTATAATTACATGGGTGGGGGGGCAGCTTCCTTCCACTTTTATAATTTGGTAAAAGGAAAGCACAGTTAAGGGTGTTGTAAAGTGTAATATAGTATGATATAATAGGGGGAAATATAATAGAGGAGGGAAAAAAATGTATTACTCCCAAAAAGCTCTTAAATAACACATGCAAGAAACAAGGTTGTTTTTACAACATAGAAATGATGCTTTGAACAACAGATTCTAGAAGAATCGTAAATGTAGAATGTATAAATGCAATGAATGAGAGACCAATAAAGATTATAGTTATGTCAACAATTAATCATCCCCAGCAGATACCATGTTCCCACCTTATTGCAATGAACACAACACATGCTGAAACAAATTAAAAAAAACGGTGGATGGAGCTGGATGACCAATAACTAATGCATTGTCCTGCACTAATGAAAGTATTAACTACACACAAATATGATTTGACTCCTGGTTTTAAACTCTAATAAGCAATAAGTGCTCTAGGATAGCACTATGGTTTAAAATAATTCCTAAATTTAATATGAAGATGACTTTATGACTTCACAACAAATCTGTGTCTTTTACAACTGTGTTTATAGCCACTGCCAACAACACAGCTGTCAGAGAGCATCATGGGAGGAGCAGTGGTGGACGATGGGCCTTCTGGTATGAAGGCACCAGATGGTGGTTGGGGTTGGGCGGTGTTGGCTGGCTGCTTCGTCATCACTGGCTTTTCCTATGCCTTCCCCAAGGCTGTCAGCGTCTTCTTCAAGGAACTGATTCGTGAGTTTGATGTTGGCTACAGTGACACTGCCTGGATCTCATCAATTCTGCTTGCCATGCTTTATGGCACAGGTAGGCAAGGATAACATACATGTCTGATAGTGATTAATTGATTAACTACATCAAAATGCTTAATACCATACTACACGTGTATACTGTATACTTATTAATTATGTTTTGCCTAGGCCCTCTGTGCAGTGTATTGGTAAACAGGTTTGGCTGCCGACCGGTGATGATGGTTGGAGGGCTCTTTGCCTCGCTTGGAATGATTTTGGCCTCCTTTGCCACCAGCATTACACACATCTACCTTTGCACCGGAGTTATCACAGGTAAAGTCACAACATACATTCACAGATAGGAAAAACACAAACATGTAACAAGGAAACAGAAATTTACATGCATCCGTATATTCTGCAATATATATATATTTATATTTTGCAAATATTTTTTAAATTTGCAAATTCCCAGAGCCCTGCTTGTCAAACCATCAGTCCAAAACCTAAAGACTCTCCATTTACTATCATAAATGACACGAAGAACAGCAGCAAAAAATTTGAGCTTGAAAAATGACTAAAATGACTTCAAACAAAATCAGCACTCATGATTTCTTCAATGATGTGCTTTCTCAAAACTGAGAGCATTCAGTCAAGGAGTTCATTCTGTACTGTAACACAGCAGCACTCTGCAGATGTTTGCAAAATCCACCCATCCTCTGAAAACAGCAGGATTTTCTGAGCGTACACTTTCATCATGGCCACGCAAGGCTAGCTCAAACGCACCAGAACTTTACAGGTGTAAAGTTTACAGGTGTAAAGTTCTGTGCAGTGGCGGCCCATCAATAGGGGGTGCTAAGGCGCCGCCCCACCTGTGTCACATGAAGAAGAATCATATAGACCTTCATTGAATAATTTTTTATATTTTTAAATGATCAACCTAAATATTATACAGTTAGTGAGTAGCATGTATAATCTACAATAAAAACATAGATTCAAAATGTTCTACGTTGTGTAAAGTTACTGAGAGGTGACATATTTCTGGCTATTCCCTATTTGTTATAAGTTGTACATGCGCACTTCACTTGCTGTAATACAAGAGGTAGGAGCTTGCTAGGCGCTGACTTTCACCGCTGGGCGCTGACAGCGTGAGAAGGAGTTGACATAGGAGCAGATGACGTAGAAGTTTGTCGAGAGTTGGAGGAGCCTTGTATTTTCGAGTGAGTTGTGGAGAGTAGATCGGGGACCGTGACTCAAATTCTTGTAAACTTTTGCAGAAGAGCAATAGAAAACATCATGATTGGAAACATAACAAACTGGCATGGTTTGTGCACAGCCCAGGACAGGAAGGCTCTACAGCGGGTGATTAAAGCTGCCTAGAACATTAATGGTTATCTGCCAAGCATCAGTGATAGAGGTGAAGTGAGATGTCTGTCAGAGCCCAAAGGATACTAAAAGACAACACACACTCTAGTCACAGTCTGTCACCAGACTATAGAGCAGCCTCTTTCCTCAGGCTGTGAGACTCCTCAATTCGTCCTCCACACTACACCATATAATATTTGTTTTGTTGTGATGTAGCTTAAAAGGACTCTAATTCAATTTGATTTTGCAATCCTGGCATTATTAAATGATAAATAAATGTAACCCTCTAACCTTGTAACTTTATTAACCTCATTTAGAAGCTTCAGTCCATTATAAATCCATCATAAGATTAATGCAACTTGAATGCAAATAAATCACTTAATTAAGATACAATTTAAACAAAATGTACCTTAAAAACATAGCTAAATAGCTAAACAACAACACACCAAAGCAACAGTGCCCCAATCACCCAGATTAATGACCTGTGAAACAGAGAAGGGAGAGGTGGAGTGGTCTGCCCATTCACCACTATGTTGACAGCACAAAAGATATTTAGATATTACAATTTGGAGACCAACAGCAAATGTGCACATTTTGGCACATCAGCCCATTCTCTGAAGTGAGTTATTTTATTTTGCCTAGGCAATTCTTCATTAAAGGACATAGATGACATAGATATCTCAGGTTTTAATTTGCTTTACCATGCATCTCCCTTAGACTACAGTAGAACAGGCACCAAACTCTGGCACAATTCAATGATCAAATCAAATCAAATAAATGTTATTTATGTAAACCAAAATCACAATCACATTGCTCAGTGGGCTTTACAATTTGTACAGAGAACAACATACTCTGTCCTGAGACCCTCAATTCGAGTGAGGAAAAACTGGCCATATTGGAAAAAAAATAACTTTTAACAGGGGGAAAAATATGGAAGAACCTCAGGAAGAGCCACAGAGGAGGGATCCCTCTCCCAGGATGGACAGACATGCAATAGATGTCGTGTGTACAGAACAGAAAAAAGATTGTCTGATACAAGTAAATTATATAAAATATATACAATGTACAAGGTAAATTCATTGCCATTCTTTAAACAAGGGTTTGAAAAAAAACATAATGATTGAATCCTTGAGTCCTGCTACATCTATTTTAGAAAATGGAGTGTTGAGGATGAGTTCAGGACTCCTAGGCCTGGGGAATGAAGCTGCTCCGTAGTCTGGTGGAATGGCAGCAGATACTGTATCTTTAGCCAGATGGCAACAGGCTAAACAAACTGTTGCTGGGTTGGATGTCGTCTTTTAGTATCCTTAACTGATGTCGCTGATGCTCTATAGATAGGTAGCAGTTATGTTCTGGCCGATTTTATTCACCTGCTGTTGAGCTTTCCTGTTCTGGGCCGTGCATGAATCATGCCAGTTTGTGATGTTTCCAGTCAGGATGCTTGCAGTGCATGCTTTCTATTGCTCCTCTGTAAAAATTGACCAGAATCTTTCTCCGGAATTCAGCCTTCCTAAGCTTCCATAGGAAGTAGACCCCTTTCTGTGCTTTTTTAGCCAGGGTGGCGATGTGTGATCCAAGATAGGTTCTCAGTGATGCTAATTCCTATGAACCTATAACTGCTCACCTGCGCCACCTCATGATGTGGCGCACCACCTGTTTGCCCCCTTTTTTCTAAAATCAATTATTAGCTCCTTGATTTTGCTGACGTTGAGCAGTAGATTGTTCTCTGTATGAACTCGCATCATTGTTTAAAATGTATATATGTAAAGAGTGTGGATCCCGGAGGACGACTGAACAGGCCAAGGTATTGCCAAGTGATGCCTGGGCTACAAGGCATCCACTCCACCCTGACCTAGAAGAGGGCAGGCCACACAAGATAAATTAACAGAAAAAATATCAGAATGTAAAACGATTTACATTTTACAGAAGAACAGATATAAAAGTAAAACAGAAAAAAGCAATTATGTAATATCCCTTCCTTTTTACCTTGCACATCATGATAATTGTTATGCTATGGTAAATAAGTGGATCTGATTTAAACATCTACAGATTCAGATGAATCTGCTTTAGACCCTGTTATCATGGTGTGGAGTACCAATGTTATTTTCACTCAATCAAAAAGTAGTTATGGTCAAACACTAGTAAAGAAGATCCAAATAAACAAACACTAAATAGTGTAATGTACAGGTTGATGAAGGTTCTCAGTCATCCAGGTCATGGTAATTCTAAGTGCTGTATTGTAGGCAACTGGACTTGTTCAGTTTCTTGAAGTCGTTTCACCTCTCATCCAAGAGGCTGAAGAAGCCTCAGTTAGAACTGAAGAAGTTCTAACTAACTGGTAGGGAGTTGCAGGATTTTAAACTCTGTGTGGGAGTGTCCTTACAGAGTCGTTAAGGACACGTGAGCTCTGAGTTTCAGAGTCGTTAGGGCCACTTGTGGCTTTGCCTGCAAACTCCCATTCAGCCCACAAGGACACACCCACACAGGGTTTAAAGCCGGCAACTCCCCTCCAGTTAGCTAGAACTGAAGAAGCCTCTTGGATGAAAGGTGAAACGTCTTCAAGAAACTGAAACCAGTCCAGTTGCCTACGAGCACTTAAAAGTCTCAAAATCAAAGGTTTTTTTGAGGGAATCTGAGGGAATCCTCCAAAGAAGTAGCATATTTGGTTACAGTTTTCTTCAATTTGTAAAATGTAACATGTTTACTGTCACTATGCTATATTTTTTCATAAATATGGTGTAAATGGCTAAATCAGTTAAAATAGTGTGTTCAAATAGCTGCTGGGAGATAAGACACACTCCAGATATGAAAGCAGACAGGATGCACTTAAAACACGAAAAACAGACAGGCTTTGACAGCAATGCCATGACAAACTGCCAAATTTACAAGAAGGCCCCAGTGATGATGGATAGAAGTAGAATTTGCTGCAGCCGTTTCGCAAAGTTTCTCATGTGATTTGTAAGAGAGTCTGGTGATAAAACAGTTACTAGTGACTTCACCTCATTACATTCAAGCCCATGACTTTCACACACACACACGCACGCACGCACGCACGCACGCACGCACGCACGCACGCACGCACGCACGCACGCACACACGCACACACGCACACACACACACACACACACACACACACACACAGCAGTCCACTTCTTGTAACAATTGTGTCAAGTTATTTGATTTAAAGATGAAAAAGTATGACGGCGCACAACTCATTGAGAATAATATGGTCATTATCACTGTCATTCACGAGAGAATATGGTGTGTGTGATTCTTTTAACCTATTTATATCACTAATTTAAAAAAACTCATACCACTGAGAAATTTGTTATTTGTGATTGAATAATAATATTTTTTGTTGGTAATGTATTAGTGACCCCCACAGATGTATGATTTTACTGCTTTCATGGGAGATCAGACCCTACCTTGGCTCCAACCTAACTCGGAACCTAGTATGTAGTACTACATTTTTGCAACATGTCTCATTTTCCCTTTAAGACTCTAAGTAAGTCAACTAATCTCCAAAGATGACAATACATTTTCCTTGGATATTCTTGCACTCTAAAGGGAAGGATGATTTTTGTTGAGTTGAGTGTGCGTGTAAGTTAATTATTTCTGTTGCATTGCCTGTCTCCTCAGGTCTGGGTCTGGCGTTGAACTTTCAGCCATCTCTGATTATGCTGAATCGCTACTTCAGTCAGAAACGTCCTCTAGCCAATGGCTTGGCTGCAGCAGGCAGCCCTGTGGCACTGTGCTGTCTCTCTCCACTGGGACAGATTCTCCAGTATCAGTATGGTTGGAGGGGGGGGTTCCTCATACTGGGAGGGATGCTACTCAACTGCTGTGCCTGTGGTGCCCTCATGAGGCCCTTGTTGATCTCTAAGAAGGCCCAGGAGCTTGATGAGAGCACTCTTCCAGCTGCAACAGAGAAGCCAAAGAAGAAACTGTTGGATTTCAGTGTGTTCAAGGACAGAGGTTTTGTCATCTATACCACTGCAGCATCTATTATGGTGTTGGGCTTGTTTGTGCCCCCTGTTTTTGTGGTCAGCTATGCTAAAGGCCTAGGCAATGAGGACACCAAGTCAGCATTGCTGCTCACCATCTTGGGATTTGTCGATATGTTTGCTCGGCCGTTGTCAGGACTCATAGCAGGAATGAAGTGTGTACGGCCCAGAAGTGTCTACCTATTCAGCTTTGCTATTATCTTCAATGGCTGCACTGACATCATAGGATCACAGGTAACAATGCAGCAATGCGTTCTTTATTATAAAGAGAATGGAGAGGAAAATGCAGTTACTTCACAAACTTACTGAAGCCATGTCTGTCATACCGGTCTAACAAAATAAATAACAAATAACATAACAAAAAAAACTGAGAAAAATGGAATTTAACAATGAAGAGATTCTGTCACTAATGTGTATAGCATTCAGGCTGCTAGAAAGAAAGTGACATAGATGTAGGTCAGTTCATTAACATTTAAAGTTAATACTGAAGAATAGACAAATTACTGTGTCTATAGCTCCAGTCTTACCTGATTAACGAGACCTGTCTCATCACCTGCACCTGTGTCATGTTCAGAAATTTCCTGTTTATTTCCTTGCAGGCGAAAGACTATTCAGGTTTGGTGGTCTTCTGTATCTTCTTTGGTATGTCCTACGGCATGGTGGGAGCGCTGCAATTCGAGGTCCTCATGGCCATCGTAGGGACAGAGAAGTTCTCCAGCGCCATAGGCCTAGTGCTGCTGATGGAAGCTATTGCTGTACTAGTGGGACCTCCTGGAGCAGGTCAGAGCATGGAAGGAATGAATGTGAATGTGTCTCTCCTCACGTTCAGTTCTCTGGCACATTTGTTTATTTGAGACTGTGTAACACTTATGGTTCATTATTTTCAGTTTTTGCCAATTTTGAACAAAATTAAGCCTTTGTTTTAAAAGGACCTTTAAAGGGGGCAATATCTAAGATATGGCCAAAATTGTATTGTATAACATTAACCTGAAGAAGCAACAGTGTTGATATATATATATATATATATATATATATATATATATATGTATATATATATATATATATATATGTATAATTGATATACATATATATATATATATGTATAAAAAAATGGGTGGATTTTGAGCTTTAAGTGGACTGAAAAGCATACTTACATAAGCAAAATAAAACTCACCAAAAGTCAGGTTTTGTCTTCCTCAGTCACCTCTGGTTTGGTTGAAATGAATCCTCAATTCAGAGAGAAAGATGTTCTGGCTCAATTACGTTCACTAACTGATGGGATTATCATCATTGGTTGTACAAATTCAAGATAACACCAAAAAGCATCAAGAATTGCGGAATAGAGTGGACACTGCTTTAATAAAATCTTCTAATACTATGGATTCACCACTAAGTGCCATGTTAGTTTCCATACAGTTTTTGTGTGTACTTTCACTGCAGTAAACATAACTGCTGTCAGGACTCTGTCATGTATATTAGGTCCTGTTATGTAAACTAGATATTTCAGTGTCCCTATTAGTAAAAAAAAATAAAAAACAGTAGGTTAAATAAAGGTGCTTGCAATGCAAATCATGTTTTTATATGATTTTCACTGATTTGTGAATTCATATTTTATTTAAAGTGCCAGCAGGTTTAAAAGAAGTCTAAACAACTTTTTATTGTTTTTGAATAAAAACAAAAAGGCTCCAATCATTTTTACTGTCAAAACAAGTTTACACTGGGTTTTTAGCCATAAGTACTGATACAGAATTTTCTAGATCTTCTCAATTGCAGAATCTTGTACAGTGAAGGTGTTTTACTGTGATTATTCTTGTACTTTCCACCAGGTCGCCTACTGGATGCCACCCATCAGTACATGTACGTCTTCCTGTTGGCAGGCTGTGAGGTCACACTGTCGGCTTTTGTCATCACTATGGGGAACTTCCTTTGCATTAGAAGGAAACAAGAAGATCCAGATGCTAACATGGAGATGGCTGTGACTGCTTCAGAGATGGAGGGGCTGAACTATGGTGATGAAGGCCAGGAAGTTGACAAAGGCGAAAAAAAGCCAAGAGGAAAAGAGAATGGGATAGTTGATGCTGTGAAACCGGGGGAGGTGATGATGATAAAGGAGATGGGGAAGGAGGGCAGAGATGAAAACAAGATGTTATGAAGAATAAGAATAGCAATGAGGAAAGACAAACTGTGAGAAAGTGCAGGGGAACAAATGGAATGAAAAGAGGGCAGATACCACCCTTTAAATGAAAATCACAATTTGATATAATGGATGCAGGGCAGGGATGTTCCATTATTAAGATCTGGAATCGGAATTGGTTAAATGCAACATAGTGATCAGATCTTGTTTTCTCCACTCAGGACTCAAGCTATTCTACTTTCTATTTCCCTAATGATTTTAAATGAGTTCATTAAAAAAACACCTTCACTCAAGGTCCACTTACTGACTCTTATCTGGAACTTTCAACTGCTTCTCACAGCCACCAGATGGGAAGCGCTCAGTTAATATCTAGTTCTTGGTTCGAATTTTTATATGTCATCAACTGCAAACGGGGTGGGGTTTCATGACCCATGCTTAGGTCATATGATGACAACTTAGTAAACTGAATTTGCTGATAAGGACTGTGAGGTGCTTTTGAAAAACCAGTAAGTGGTCCTTGGATTATATGACAAAACCTACTTCTTTTTGTTGCACTCTTTTGCTTTATTTATTGCAAGTATTTATTGACATTGTATGTCAAATTAGGACAAGAACTCACACTCAAAGTGGAAAAGTAAAAATTAGCCATTTAATATTTGGGGCAGTCAACGTGCACCCTGGCAGCTGAATTACCTATTGCAGCTGTTGACTCATTGATACATTTCAAATAGAAGTCTTTTGTTGTTGTTGTTAATTGCTGTGTGCTATTTTCAAAGACTTCACCCAGTTGCTGTTTAATGCATTTGTCTGAAGGATACTGGAACAAACTTGGATTGTTTGTCACAGGGCAGTATACCAGTGTTACACTCAGTTGATGAATGTATGTCCTATGCCGTCTTTACTTTTCTGGTCTATGAACACTGGAAGCTGCTGTGTTAAACGTTGGTATGACACCAGATGCTGTGAACTAGGTGCTCTATTCCTTATTTATTACTCAACAGACCAACACAAGAAAGCAAGCACCTGCTTGAGTGAAGAAAATGTAGCACACAAGCATTGCACTTCTTCTGAGTAATGTCTTGCACAATGTAGGCATTCAATGCCTATTTTTCCAAAATAAATTACTTTTCTCTTGATATAAATGGCCAGCATCCTTGTACCATTCAGCACGATGCTTACATTTACATGAAATGTGACCGTGCCAAGCTTCTGCCAGTTGAATTCCCCAGGTGTTAATTGGAGATCACACATCAGATTTCCAAGCTGTTGTACAAATGGGCAAATCCCTCATACTATATGTGCAAATGAAGGTCTCCCAACATTTTGTACCCTTCAAAGTCTTCCTGTAGTCAGTCTTTAATCACTGAGATCAACTGATTAATTCACAGGTATTATTAATTCAAGCCACAAAAATATACAAGTAGTTTATTTATTTACAGTTTAACTGGCAAATATAAATGTGATAAAGTAAATCTTACTGATCTGGTTGCTTACATAATTCGATAGGTGTAGAGGGCTTGGCCAAAGAGGTCAAGGTTCAAAATCAAAAAGTATTTAAAAAATGAGCAGCAGCAATAATTAATAACAGGCATGGCATAAAGTTATTCATCACACACTGCTGCTAGAGAAGCCTGTGAAAATAGGGTTAGATTTCCTCTCAACTCAGAATAATTTCAATAACTGTGAATGTAAGAGGATTCATTTAGAATGCATTTTCCATGCCCATGACGATATTGCAGTCTTTGTAACATTGGTACAGGATCACTGAAATTCTCATACAAAGGGCAAAAGCTGTGACGGGAAAGCATGTCATACAATGCTTCTTTCACATTCAGTGTGCCCACATCAATGCTTTATATAAGAACTCCATGGCTTTGGGGGGTCAGACTGACTACACTTATGGTAGCACATCAATATTACAAGTAATTCACAGCTTGAAAATCATTCAAATAGGAAAAATTAGAATGTTCTGGAAACCTAGGAAACCTAGGAAAATAGGTCTAGGTTATGCCTTTGCCCCCTCAAAGTGCACTTCTATTGTACAGTAGAAACACTAGAAAGAGAAAGGGCTCACTGATCAGTACACCAGAGGCTGGAGGTGAGCAGAGAGAAAAACAACCTATAGGAAAGATGCCAAAGCATGTTTTTGGTATGTTTGTGGGTTCAACTAGCACTTGAGCCTCTGTACCAGACTCTGACGGCTCACCTCTAAAACATGCAAAGAAGTATTTTCTTTTTATTTAATACAAATGGGTGCAGAGTTACCGAAGAAAGTGGTGGTCATTATTAAAAACAGGAAAAACGGTTGGTGGGAGGAGGGAATGAAAGCTGCATCGCGCCCCCTAAACTAACAGATATATACACAGTAGGGAGATTCTGGTTCAGCTTGATACACCTTGCTGCAAAATAGAGAAATTAAATTTTATTGATCAGGTATGAATTAACAGACAGTGATAGTGCAAATGTAAGGTTATCAATGACGAAAGTTTCAGCAGAGGAAAGAGGAGCCTGTGTTGTTTCATCAGTCAGTCATCAGCATCCTAGAAAAGACTGCTGGGATGCCATGTTTGCCACAGAGAAAGCACTGCCAGTTCAAAATCTAGTGATGGTGGGGTGGTAGAGATTGGAATTGCAGTGCAGAGGGTTGTGCAAATATCTCCTGATAAAGTGGACAGAGAATGCTCCTGAGGTCCAACACCCTTAAATGTTTTGGGAGGTGGGGGATTTTGCCACTCTAGTAATAATAATTAATAGTGGTGGTGGTTGTATTAGTATGTCAGATTGCTTCAGGGCTTGGTCCGCCAGGTTGCATTGTGGGGGCTCATCGAGGAGCTAGAAGATGGAGACCAGCAGATGGTACACCAGACACCATCTAGAGGAAACACAGGACAGGAAGCAGGAGGTTTAAAGACATGAAAAAGAAAACCAACAAAAACAACAACAACCCCACATCTGTTCTAAAACACTGGACTCAATAAGGTTTCCATGCATGCTTCCCTGTACAGTCATCGCTTCTGGACAACCACATATACTGTCTTTAAATTCATCTACGGTCTGCAATTTCAGCAAGAGCAGAAACTCATGTTCACATCATGAGCTACATTATCAAAAAAACTGCACAATTTGAGGAAACAGCTTCATGTTTCTAAGGAGGAATGTCAGACTGGTGCTAACAATTGGACAGTGGGAGGATAACTTCTAATTATTTGATTGAAAATGCAGTCCCATTGTGTAGCACTTACTATCATTTTTTTTATTTTGGCTGAATTTCAAATTCCCTCTGGACTGATTGCAGTGGATTCAGATCACCTTGGCAGGGTGGGGAGACTGACTCCTGATTAATGAGTGAAAACAGCTCGGGGGATTCCCCTCCAAGCCAATCAGGGTGTGAAGATGTCCTTTTTGTGAAGGCTTAAGAGAGGTGGGGGAGTAGCACCGAGGAGAGATTTTTACCATCTACAAACAATACTGACATGTCACAGTTAAGTTAAGGAATTATTGGTAGGGGTGTGAATCTCACGATTCGATTCAATTTTGATACTTAGGTGTTTGACTGAAAACGATTCTCAATTCAAAATTGATTATTGATGACTATTTTCAGTCTTTTACTACAGTTTACTATGTGCTCAACCATTAATTGGGTTCCTTAATCTGCTGAAATACAATATGAAACACAACTGGAAATTAAGATAAACAATCTGTAGCTCTTTTTCTGAAAAGGTAACAACAATTAAACTACTGAAAAATTAGTTGCTTCAATGGTTTTACTCATGGATATTCATGTGTATATGTAAGTTATGAAAAATGGTTTTGTTTTGTGGAGTCGCTTCAGCTCAGTTGTGGAGCTATAACTCGATGAAGGGTCAAAATTTAAAACACACAAATATAGTAGAAGCTGTTATTGAGCAAATATGTTTGTTTGGGGGCTATAAAAAGCACTGGATAATGAGTGAGTGTCCATTGTGGCCATTTGAAATAGTCATGGTTAACCGACATAAACTGACTGAGCAGGAGCACCAACTGTCTTTGACCCATATCCAGGCAGGGAGTGGGCAAATTGATTTTGCTAATGAACTCCAACTGTCTAAAGAGTGTCATTAGCAGACTGGTCTCTCGTCATTGGAACACTGGTTCAGTGCGTGAAAGGCCTCGTAGAGCAGTGCAATGCAGGGCAGGGCAGGGCAGGGCAGATGAACAGTATCTGAGGACCTACGCCTTATGCCAACGAGATGCCACTGCAACACAACTCCAGAAACATCTGAGGGCTGTCAGAGGAACCAATGTCTGATCAGACCATCTGAAACAGGCTTCACCACTATGGATTGAACGCTAGACGTCTGTTGCATGTGACACCCTTGAATGCCAGGCACCGTCGAGCACGTCTGCAGTGGGCCAGGTAACATGTTGGTTGGACCATCCAGCAGTGGTCATCAGTGATATTCATTGATGAGGCCAGGATCCCCCTGCATTGGAATGGCGACCAGCAACGCATTTGGAGCCGTAAGGGTGGGCGCTATGCAGCCATCAACATAGTCCCAAATCCTAGAGCTGGAAGAGGTAGAGCAACAGTAGCCCTTTTCACACAGAGACTTCGCATTATCAGCGCAGTGAAGGCTCACCATTTCTCTGCCTATGTTGTTCACACTGAACCGAGCAGCTCTGGCGTAAAGTTGCACCAGTGTGTCAATTCATACAGCACACCGGCGTCGCGTATCCAAAAGGTGTGATCTAAACATGTACCCGCCAACTGTTTATAATCATATGGATGCTGTTATAATGTGTTGTGATTGAGATCCTGACCCACCATACATTGTGGAAAGTGACAAAGTTACGTTTTTTGCTCTAAATGACATAACTACATAATCACCATCAGTAAACAGCGGACGCTGTCTGACTCTCTCACTCACAGGGAGGGATGCCGTTTTCTGGGGAAAAGTTCAATGAAGTCTCATTTGGGAGGGCTGACTGTCACGGTGATTTTTTTCAATAGGTCACCGGCATTCAACTGTGGGAGCCGTCTGGGTCCGTTTTTCAGGCAGAGATGCAGAATCGAGGCTTTTCCACGTATAACTGCGGCATTTTTTTCCTCATAAGTTGCCAAAGACACTACCAGCTACTATGTTACTGTTATTTGGTCCTATAACATTGCTTTGTGGGTTGAAGTGTGAGACATTTCTCTTTTTTTTTGATGAGTGAAGGATCTGTTTAGTTGTCCACGCCACCAGCTTTTCCATTCACAGGGACGCCGGCTCACCTCCGCTGCGGCTCTGATACTACCTGTAAGTCTAAGTCTAAGTCGCACTAACATCAAAGCAGCAGCAAAACTGTGCCCCCTCTCTGCTTTCACACAGACAGCGATGTGGAGAATCAGCACGATTCCCGCACTGAAAGGGCAGTGTGAATGGGGTTATTGTGGGCTGGAATATCGATGGACAGGGAAACTGATCACTGTGTTTTTGTTTCTCCTCCCATTACTGTCTGAGAGATTCCTTTATAGAGTGACTACACTGTAGGTAAACAGGCGAAAAAATCTACAGTCTACATCCTGTGTAAAATGCATTCTTAAAAGGCAACTGAAGCTAATAGCCCAAGTTGCAGTCCCATTAACACTTTCACATAGATTCACAAATTTCAAGGAAATAAAAATGAAAATTCTGGTAAAAAAGATGACTTGTTATTCATTTGATTACTGTAACCATTCAGCAATAACTTTTTAAATGGATACATATTGGCAAGTTTCCAACCCAATCTCAACCCAATCCAGTGAAAAATAAGCAATTGGTAATGCTTAGAACAAACATACAAAGAACCGTTTTGTTATGCCTCTGATCCTCCAGCGGAGGTAGTAACAGAGCCACAAAAGGGGCAAATCGACCTCTGTGTGCAAGGGTAAGCCTTACATGAGGAAAAATAAATGCCAAATTTATACTTGGGAAAGTCGCTGTTGCTGTTACTGTCTGTCCTATTGACTCTTCATCACACTTTTGCCTAAAAAACAGCATCTGTCCCCAGAAAATTATGTGACATGATTTTGGGCAAAAAAATTTGCTGAGACATTTTTCAATATACAGGCGGAAACTGGGTGAAAACAAGCTGAAAAAACCCATACAGATCTCAACGTTATGATGTGCACCGTAACGCCGCTTTCGGTTCCGCAACGGTTCATGCTGTATGAAATTACATTCTGGAGCGGCAGTAGGCCAGCGCTGCTTGGTTCAGAGTGAGCAGAAAAAGGCGGTGTACAGGCGAGCCTCACTTCTAAAACCTGTTAAAGACTAAACAAGATCACAAAAAGTATGTTGGTAAATCACCTCATAGTAGTTTATTTATCTAATATTATTACTGTCTTGCTTTTTGGTAGCTGGTAGGGAATTTGTAAACAATGTACAGAAACAGCAAGCAAAAAAACAAATTAGAAAATAACATAAGAAGCAACACAAAAATGAAAGCAATTTGGCTTCAGATCCATCCTCTATCCAATTTCCTTATTTGCCGATAATGGTTAAAATAAATTTGTAATAAATTTACACTTATGATTGGTGCTGTCCCTACTAGGGCTGCACAATTAATGGCAAAATAATCTAAATCGTAATATGACTAAGTGCAATATCCAAATCGCAAGAACTGCAATTATTTTTTGAAGGTAAAATGTGTCACAAAACAGTGTTTTAATGAAATTTTGTAGTGCTGCAGAGATGCTCTGGCCTACAAAGCTTGTTCTCCAGATGTAATAAAACATGTCCGTTTGGCAGAGACCGGGAGAAATAATCATGATTTTACTTGTTTTTCAATGACAATAAAAAATTTTGATGTAAAATGTTATCATCCATAATAATCATGAATTGTATCGCAATTGCAATATCTGTCAAAATAATCGCAATATCACTTTTTGACCATATCGTGCAGCCCTGGTCCCTACTAGCTTAAAGACTGTGGAGGTTAAGCCTCTTAAGAAACTTCACCTTGATCTACGGTCTTTAAAAAACTATAGACCAGTATCCAATCTCCCCTTCTTCTCTGAAGTTTAAGACAGAGTTGTGTCTCAGCAACTTTCAGGCTGCCTAATTAATAATTTCAGAGCTTGCCATTCTACTGCAACTGCACTAACTAAAGTGGTAGATTACATTCTACTTACTCAAACTCCACCTCGGTGCTTCTGTTATTGGATCTCAGTGCAGCATTTGATAACATAGGGCATAGGGCTGTTGGACCGTAAGTCCACTTGTAAGTCATGTTGGCATCTCTGGCCTGGCTCTTGCTTGGCTAAAGTCATACCTCCAAGCTTGGTGGATGACTTTTAAGTCCAAGATTCTACTGCAGTCCTTTGGATTTTAGTGACGGCTCAATTTTCTTTAAAGTTTGATCACAAAATTAAGTAATTTGTCAAAATTATGAAACATTGTCAGGAAAGTAAATCATAAAAATACGAAAACACACTGGAGTGGGGCTTTAAAAAACACTCAGATTTAATTGTTGACAGTCGCACCGTTTTTTGCAATTTATGCAGCAAGGACCTTTGTACCATTGGAGTACTAAAAGCTTGAAATATCACCTCCTTCTAAAGTTTAGACTGTCAATTTATTTATTGATTCACTCATCTACCGAAGTACATTTGCATTGAAAAATGATTTAATGATTACGGCAAATATTGGCATTTGGAGTTCTCCAGGGCTCTGCTCTCTGCACTTTGCCCTTTTCTTTATAGATTTCACCCCTTGGCCAAATTATTTGCAGTTATGGGATACATTTCCACTGCTACCTGGATGAGACTTGGGCCGTTACTCAGCATGTGCCCATGAAAGCAGATGGTCATTCTCAAACTACAAATTTAGAGCCCTGCTTGTCTGTGGTGAAAAAATGGATATCAGAGAATTTCTTGCACCTAAATTCTGATAAAACTGAGATGTTGGCCATTGGCCCCGCTTGACAGAGACACCATTTTGATCAGGTGACAAGTTATTTCTCAAAGTTGAGCTGTGAAGAATCTTGGTGTTACATTTGAATCTACCCTTTCTTTTTGATCAGCACATACAATAAATTATGCAGAGATCCTAAGTCATGCCTTTGTTTCATCTACACTGTGTGCACAATTATTAGGCAAGTCAGTATTTTGACCATATCATCATTATTATGCATGTTTTCCCAACTCCAAGCTGTATAAACTGGAATGCTTATTGGATTTAAGCATATCAGGTGGTGTGTATTTGTGTAATGAGGGAGGGTGTGGCCTAAGGAGATCAACACCCTAAATCAAGGTGTGCATAATATTTAGGCAGCTTCTTTTCCTCAGGAAAATGGGCCCAAAAAGAGATTTAACTGACTCTGAAAAGTAAAAAATTGTAAAAAGTCTTTCAGAGGGACACAGCACTCTTGAAATTGCTAAGATATTGGGGCGTGATCACAGAACCATCAAACAGTTTGTTGCAAATAGTCAACAGAGTCGCAAGAAATATGTTGAGAAAAAAAGACGTAAATTAACTGCCAAAGATTTGAGGAGAATCAAATGTGAAGCTACCAAGAACGCATTATCCTCCAGTGCTGTCATATTCCAGAACTGCAACCTACCTGGAGTGCCCACAAGACACATAAGTTGAAACGCCAAGGCTGGGCCAAGAGATATCTGAAGACAGATTTTTCAAAGATTTTATGGACTGATAAGATGAGAGTGACTCTTGACGGACCAGATGGATCGGCCCGTGGCCGGCTCTGTAACGGGCACAGAGCTCCACTTCAACTCTGATGCCAGCAAGGTGGAGGTGGGGTACTGGGAAGGGGCTGGTATTATTAAAGATGAGCTAGTTGGACCTTTTCGGGTTGAAGGTGGACTCAAAGCCCAGTTTTTAAAAGACACTTTCTTCAAACAGTGGTACAGGAAAAAGTCTGCATCTTTCAAGAAGACCATGATTTTTATGCAGGACAATGCTCCATCGCATGCATTGAAGTACTCCACTGCGTGGCTAGCCAGTAAAGGCCTTAAAGATGAAAGAATAATTACATGGCCCCCTTCCTTTTGGTCCCTTCTTAAATGGTCGATTATGGTGAAGGAAAACAGTACACCTCTCTGAACAGTGTCTGGGAGGGAATGGATGCTGCTGCACAAAGACAGACTCCATGAATGGAAGGCTTTTGACTGTTATTGAAAAGAAGGGTGGCTATATTGGTCACTGATTTTTATATTTGAAATGTCAGAAATGTTTATTTGTAAATTTTGAGTTGTTTGTTTATTATTCTCACTTTAACAGATGAGAATAAACAAGTGAGATGGGAAACTTTTCGTTTTTCATTTTGTTGCATAATAACTGTGCACACTAATAGTTGCCCAATAATTGTGCACACATAGATATTCTCCTAAGCAAGCCAAAACCTCACTTTTACTTTCAAAATATTCAGGTTTGAGGTTTATTAACATTTTGGATTGTACAAGAGCACTGTAGTTTTTCAATAATAAAATTAATCCTCAAAAATACAACTTCATAATAACATAATAATAATTGTGCACACAGTGTAGACTGGATTATTGCAATGCTTAGCACTAAAAGTCTTCAGATGGTTCAGAATGCTGCAGCTAGAGTCTCAATACGAACAAGAAAATTTGATCATATTACACCAATCCTAGCATCACTTCATCCTATCAGATCAGACCCTAAGGTGCTGCTGATGAAATACAAAACTGTAAACAGCCTTGCTCCTTTATACCTCCTTTATATTATTCAATGGGTCGGTCTCCGTCTCAATTAGTCTCTTAACCTTAGTATTATAATTCATGTTTGTCTTGCTGATGAGAAAACAATAATCTATTTACTTCTGATTTATAGTGCATTTCTCTAACTTCTGTTTTTGTTTTCTGTTCCCTCGAGCTCTTTATATCTTCCGTCAATCACTCTCCTTCACAGCTGCAAAAACTCTCATCCATGCATTCAACATTTCCAGACTGGATTACTGCAACAGTGTCCTCTATGGTACATCATCCACAATATTCAAACAACTCAAACATATCCACAACTCTGCTGCTCGCCTGCTCACCCACTCCTGGACCCGTGACCACATCACCCCTGTCCTTCAGAACCTCCTATGGCTCACTGTCCCTCAGCAAATCCACTTCAAACTTCTCCTCATCACCTACAAAGCCCTCCACAACCTGGCTCCCCCCTACCTGACTGAGCTACTCCACTGGCACTCTCCAGTCAGCTGACGCCGACCTCCTGTCCCCCTCCCAATCAGGACCAAGTACCGCAATACAGTTTACATGGACAAATACATAACACTGCAGCGAAACAAGCATCTAAAGCTGAAGCCATGACAATGGCTACATGTGATGTTAGGGGTTATTGAAGGTCCTGTAATGCTTAAAGGTTGTAAAAAGCTTCAGCAGTCCGAGTTGGACGAACAATTGCTTATCTTTGTCATGGTAGTAGGGTGTAGGTTTATTGGCAGTAATTTTTTCTGACAACAAACAAAGTACATTCAACTACCAGGATGTATCCCTTGGTGGCACAGCAAGGAAACACTGTCTATGCAAACCATCATCAAAAAAATCATGGAGTAAAAGACGAGGAACATGGATTGATTGACTGACTTTGGACTGGCTCATTCTCATCCTTAAAGCACCCTCCGAACAATTGATGCTTTCAGCCACAGCAATGAGAAAGCTGAATGCTGACTTGCATACAAGTAGCTTAATATCATGCAAATGATTAGTGTGGAAAACCAGGGATGCAGAAATCTGCATGTGAAATAACACCAGAGTGCACCAAGAAAGGCTGGAGGGGTGGGTGTAGGTAGGTGAAGTATATCCTTATACAGATGTCTCTACTTGATGCCTTTACCACTGCGTTAAAGGTGCTGCAACAAGGCAGAAAAAGGAGGGGGGACTTGTATTTTAACCAGCTGATTTTGCATTGGCTGCAGTGCACCCCAACAACCACTAGGTGGCACATGTGAACAGTCCAGACTACAGTGAACACATCAGGACCCTTCTCCTCCCTCTAGAACCAGACATGCTGTTTTATTTCCTCATCGACTCAGTCCTTATCAAAGCATGTGTCAAAGCACATTAATTAGCAAATTAGAGAGAGAGAGACTTTTTATTACTAGACTCCAGGTCCATTCAAAAAAGACAAACAAACACACACATAAAAATTTAAAGGAGACAGTCATACCAGTGTTTCCACATGGCTGACTGGTACCTCACAGCACTGAGACCAGGATTGGACAACAGCATTAAGACAGAATTTTGTGTGTCATTCAATTTCCGCAACAGAGCAAGAAATGTATTTACTTGCACTTGACAAAATAACTCACTCGCACTGCACCACCTAGGTTTTCCCATCAAAATTCGTAGGCAATCATTACAGGCAACCTGAAGTTTGCGAATACTTGCCTTTTCGAACTTAACCCACAAGGGGGCAGTATAGAGAGGGGTACAGTAAGCTCTGAAGAGATTAATTTTAACATCATCTGAACACCAGAAGAATTTGCGTTTTAGCACATTGGCTTGTGTATATAAAATACGCTGTTGCCTGTACATGTCCTCATCATCAGACAAATCATCAGTGATGATGTGTCCCAAATACTTAACATTATGACAAGAAGGTAACACTGTCCCTGACAAATGAAATAATAGGAACATCGGGTCCTTAACACCTTTAGGTCGACAAACCATAACAGAGCTCTTTTTGGCATTATAGCTAACATTAAATTCTACCCCATATTCTGAACATATGTTGAGCAGCTCCTGAAACCCAGCACTAGAAGGAGAAATGATTGCCAAATCATCAGCATACATAATCTGATTAACAATAGTATTTCCTACCACACATCCTGTTTTACATCTTCTCAGCTGGTCTGATAGATCATCCGTGTAAACATTAAATAGGCAAGGTGACAGTTACCCACCCTGACGGACTCCATTACTCACCCCAAATGGAGCAGAGACTACATTCCCCCATTTTATTTGCATGCACTGATTAGCATACCAATAAACCAGAATCCTTAGGACACTGTCAGGCACACCCCTCTGACTCAATTTTAAAAACAATTTATGATGGTTTATACTATCAAATGCCTTAGATGCATTTATAAAACCAATTAAAACTGAAGAATTCTGTCTTCTATATCTATCAACAATTTCCTTTAAAGCATAAATACACAAATCAGTACCATTTTTAGCCTTAAAGCCAAACTGGTTATCAGAGGTGCGTACATAAGCAGACACTCTATTTAATAAGATGCTCTCTAGCACTTTGGACAGCACACTGGCTAAAGCAATTGGTCGATAGTTGTCCATGCAGCCCACCTTGCTTGCTTTGTCCTTAATGACAAGCACCAGAGTTCCAGATAACATAGAGTCTGGTAACACTCCATGAGTCATAAAACTAGTAAAACAGATGGCTAGAAGAATTGCTGCTCTTGGGCTAGCATATTTAAGATGTTCTGCTGAGATTTTATCTGAGCCACATGCCTTGTTATCAGCTAGCTGTGCAATAGCTTGTAGTACTTCTTTGGCTATGATTTGCACAGTATCACTGCTGGAAATCTTGCCTATGATGTATGGGTCACTCTTAACACAATTAAAAAGCTCTGAGTAGTGCTGCCTCCACAGTTCAGCTTTATTGTCACCACCAGAAACCCCCTCTATGGTACGAGGTAATGATGTATTGTCCCTGTTTAGAGCTTTCACCTCTTTCCAAAAACCAGTAACATCATTACCATGCTCTCATTTCTTGCTCATGTTTGTTAATATAACGAACTGCATATTTATATCTAGCAGTAGTGGCTTTTTTGAGATCAAGAACAGGTCCTTCTCTTGGTCTGCCTGCCTGTACCCAAGCCCTAAATGCACTCTTAGCTTCTGCATGATGGTGAGACACATGTTTATTCCACCCTGGCTTAATATTGTGTCTTCTCTCAGAGTTGGTACAGTACGTTCTGCTGGCCTCATATACAGATCCCACAATACAATCATACAAAGCATAGAGATCCTCACAATGAGATTTTAGGTTACAATTTACATGAGTGCACAGGACAGCATCTTTGGGTAGACAGAGGCTACTCAAGAGAACATCAGTGTTTCCATATTATGAGAGCCTATCCTCATTTGTGAGTTTAGACCAATCAATTTTGGTTTTAGAGGAATTTTTCACCTGCTGAGTCAACTCAGGGAGACTATTACAATCCAATGTCATGACAAAAGGAATATGATCAGAGGTGGATGCCTCATAGACAATCTCTATAGTTCTTAGTATATCATGTGCATCAGCAGTGCTAATGCAATGGTCAAGCCATGATGTGGTATGCCAGGCCTCACTTATGTAAGAGAAACTATCTGCAGGCAAAAACATTTGAGTGGATACAGTTAGACTTTGTTCATCACAAAACTGTAACATATGGTTTGCAAACAAAGAGCTTTTATCTGATAAGTCAGCATTCATGTCACCCACTAGGACACTTGTGGCTTGGTTCTCAGAGATAAAAGAATTTATAGAAGCAAGTCGATTTAGATATTCATCCTCATTCTCCAATGCTTTATATGGTGTATATACGATGAGGATGCTAAATTCCTTGTTATTAATATCTATGAGGACAGCAATACACCAGTCAGCTTCAAGCCTGATAACATTTATCATGGAGTCCAACTTTTTGTGCCAGAGGATGGCCACGCCCCCTGCTATCCTTCCTTTCACTATTCCCAGGGAAAGATCCGTTGTGGATTCACCAGCCCAGTGAAAATGGTCATTAAAAGAGTTCAGTTTCCCCAAGTCTTGCTTTGGTAACAGAGTTTCTTGGAGGCATAGAATGTCACATTTTTGCAGCAAGCTGTCCACTACTGAGCGCCGGCACTTATCTCCTGCGCTGTTGCCTGCGACAGTTATATGATCCAACCCGCATCCGCATAAATATTAGCTGGGCAACACTGCCGTAGCCCCATTTGGAGCATTTGGACCAACAATAAGCCTAGCTCTGCCAACACCCATTTGCCCTGCTTTGCGTGGTTCATAGTAGCGTCTCACCACGCAACCTTCAGGCCAGAGCTCTGGGTTATACATCTCCATAACATCATTACACTCAGCACAGACTTTAAATGAGCTGTATCGGTTGCTCACAGTGTCAATACGCTCACATTTAACGTCATGGCCGAGTTGTTTAGTCAGGTAGTTAGACAGAGTTTCTGCATCGAGATCCGGTGTGAATTTGGTAGCGAAAACACTCACCAACTTCGTACGAACCACTTTTATATTCCTTTGTGCAGCGGTGCCAATAACAGGTTTAGACGCCCTCCGGTCAGTTTTACCAACACGCTGTTTCAGGGAAACAGGTTGTTCCTCGTTAATCTTTCTCCGAGGTCGGAGTAATAGCCGGAGTAATATACTGTCTACTTAACCACTTATATTGTAGCAATTTGGAGTGTGTGTTTACAGTTTGGGTTTGGACAAAGGAGCAAGCCTCTGTCCATTCCTCTTCTGTTATATTCTCTGTTAAATCCATCCTCCAGGCCTGTAGGATATTGTTTGAAGGTTCTTTGCACTTGCTGACAAATAAATTATATAATATGGTCACCTGCCCCCTGTTTTCAAGATGTTTTAAAATTATGTCTTCCAGTGTAGATTAAAAAAAAAGTGAAAAAAGTGCTTCGTGGGGATATCATATGTGGTTTTAAGTTCTTCAAATGACATAAATGTATTTACATTGTAAAAGTCAGCCACCTTAGATATACCTTCAGTGGACCAGAGGTTTAAAACCTGGATCTGCTCTGCCTGGTTGGAAGTTATCATTATCAAAAATAGGTGAAAATTGCGATAGTTGTTATGTTTCATCAGTATATGCTAAAACATTATGCCAAATTGTTATTGTGTTCTTCAGAAAGGGTTTTTTTGCCTGTTTAATTATTTTTTTCTTCTCTGCTGAGTGTATATACAGTTTTAAAGGAATTGAGATCGAGTGAGATTCAATTGTTACCCATACTGGGGGGTGGTCCTTAACAAAATAAAACATGCTTGCTCTAATCTGAGCTGCCCAGAAATACCATAAGAGATTTGGTAATTTCAAACCACCTCTGTCATATGGCAGATATAACAAGGAAAGTCTGAGTCATTTATTGTTCCAAATGAAATTTGAAAATGTTTTCTTTAAAGATTAAAAGAGAGAGAGTGGAGGACAAAGTGGGATCAACTGGAAGAGGGATAAGTATTTAGGTAAAATTGTCATTTTTAGAATATTAATGCGTCCAATCAAGGATATTGGTAATTTTGTCCACCTATTTATAAGCTGTATAACTGCATCTGTAAGGGGGTTATAGTTCACTGAGATAATTTCATTGACAGTGGGCATGATTTTAACCCCTAGATAAGTAAACCCTTCTTTCGACACTACAAATGGAGTCGGAACTGGAGGGCTGAGTCTCTCTTTTTCCGTCAAAAAAAACACGGGAGATAAGGGACAACCCTGTCTCGTGCCTTGATTAAGTTTGAAAGGGTTGGATATAAGGCCATTGGTTAAGATTTTAGCTTGTGGGTTAGAGTGGAGAAGGCGAATCCACCTGAGAAACTTTCCCCCAATACCAAACCTCTGTAAGACTTCAAATAAGTATGACCACTCTATTCTGTCGAAGGCCTTCTCTGCGTCCAACAACAGGACAGTGTGGTCGGGGAGACCAGCTTTCTCAAAGAGAATGTTAAGCACTCTCCTTATATTGTGAAAGCCCTGCCTTCCCTGTATAAATCCATTCTGGTCGGAGTGAGCCATTTTAGGTAAGGTTTAGGTTAGATAAGTTCCAACCTCCTAGCCAGTACTTTACACAGTATTTTAAGATCATAATTGATAAGGGATATTGGCCTGTAAGATCCACATTGATTTGGTGACTTCCCAGGTTTCAATAGTAATGTAATTATTGCTGTATTGAGAGAGAGACGGAGGACTCCATTATTGAATGATTCTTGATACATCTCAAGTAGTGGTGGTATCAATTTAGTTTATTAGTTTATTTAATTTTATATTTCAACTGGGATCCCATCTGGTCCAGGAGTTTTTCCTCCTTTCAGATTGGATATAGCCTCAGACGGATCCTGGGCTCTAAGATTAAATTCTAATGAACCCAAAGAATCCTCGTCTAAGGGAACAAATAATCTCCATAATTTGCTGTTGGTTAGGATTCTGGTAAATCTGGTTTTCAATTTCTTTTATTGCTTTTCCAAGCTGTTCCATTTCCAATCTTTGGGATTTGTGTTTAAAGCTTGTAAAGCTTATCATTTGGCCTCTTAAAAAGGCTTTAAAAGCTTCCCACCTCAGAGATGCCGATGTTTGGTCAGTATTATTTTCAAAAAAACAAATCAATTTGTGTACCAATAAACTCTATAAATTCAGGATCTCTCAGCCAGCTTGTCTGCAGACGCCATCATTGGGAATGGTGTAACATGCTAGGCAGTTTAAAAAGAAATGAAGTTGAGGCATGATCAGAAATTAAGATGCTGTCATACCAGGAGCTTGTAATTTTGGGTATTAAATCAGCTGAGATTAGAAAATAATCGATTCTAGAAAAGGTCTGATAGGTACTGGAATAGCAGGAGAAAGTTTGTTTGTTGGGGTACATATTTCTCCACACATCAATCAAGTTAAAATCTTTCATACACTGAAGTAACTCTTTTCTTGTCTGAGGGTGTGAGGTGTCTATTCCAGTAAACCTATCCAGCTCTGGTTGAAGTGCACAATTGAAATCCCCACCGATGACAAGGTGACCAGGCAGAGCAGCTAGTGATAAGAAAAGATGTCTGAAAAAGGTGGGATCGTCATTGCTCATCCCATACACATTGACCAGGTTCAGTCTGACTGAGAGAATTTCACATTGGATGATAAGATATCTACCAAATTTGTCTGAGTAATGTCAATAAGTTGAAAAGGCAATGATTTATGTATAAGGGTAATTACTCCCCGTGAGTGTGAGCTAAAAGACGCTGAAAACACCGGGCCAGGCCATCTCCTCCTCACTCTAACGATTTCCTCAGAGGTTAAATGTGTCTCCTGGAGGAAGACCACTTTAGCTTTTAACTGCTGTATCCTACTCATGACTTGCTTTAGTTTAACAAGTTTGTTTAGTCCTCTTACATTCCAAGAGGTGAACTGAAGTTCAGAAGTCATCAGTGTAAGTTATTTCTTCAGTAATGGTAGCTTGGATATACTTCAGTTGGCTGCTAACAGGAGCTACATCAAAACAGAAAGGAAAAAAAAAAGTACAATAACAGAGATGCACAACAACAACAAACGGTGAATGAACACTTGAATAATAACTGGGCGCACTTCCCCAACTGAACCACCCCACAATAAGCAGATCCCTAGGAGCCCATAACCGGGCCCAACTATGGAGCTTTGCCGGTCCACCCTTGCCATCAGCATGGAGAGGAACAGCATGCCTAACATACTGGGCCAAGCCCTCTAGGAATAAACAGTAACATTATAAACTAAGACAACCAAACACTATGCATAGTGTTTGGTTGTCTTAGTACTACACCTAGTGTCGAATATGTGGCGCTTCCCTTGGTAGGTTACCAAAAGTCTAGCCAGGTGGATAAACCCGTAGCGTAGCTCTGGAATGGATAAGGAAGCCAGATCTTTCTTCACTTGGTTGAATATTTTCCTTCGCAGGTCAGCAGAAACGTCAGGGAAGAGCATGATCCTCTGGTTGTCAAGAGACAGCGGTCCCTTCATCCTGGCAGTCTTCATTACCCGAGTCTTGTCCGCGTAGTTCAGGAACTTCATTATCACTGCCCTGGGTCGCACCACTGATTGTCGGTCAGTTACGTTAATTTGGCTGATCCTGTGTGCTCACTACATCAGCAGCGGTCCAGGAAAATTATCTGCACCAAGCACAACAGTTAACCATTTCTCCAGAAATGCGCATATATCAGCCCCTTCCTTCTTTTCCGGGAGGCCCACCAGTCGAAGGTTGGAACGGCGGCTGCGTTTTTTTTTCAAGTCGTCAACTTTAAGCACCAACTTCTCCACGGTTGCTTTCATGGCAGCATTTTGGGCCTGCAGAGATGCAATGTCATTATCGTTGGAGCTAATTCTATCTTCAGCCTCAGTAACACGCACTATGACCACTTTCAGTTCGCTTTTCACTCCCTGTATCGCATTCAGCAGTCCGTCAAATCTCGACGTGAAGTCTTCCTTCATTGCTTGAATAGCGGTGAAGATTTGGTCTGGGCTGGCCATCAAGCTAGCACCTGTTGCTTCTCTGCTAGCCATAGCAATGCTGCTAGCTTGCTGTGCAAGATCAGATGTGGAGTCTGTCTTCGCAGGTTTTTGTGCCTGTTTTGTCGGTTTCGGTGCCATTGGGACTACACCTCGCTTCAACTTAAAAAAAAGAAGAAAAAAAGTGGCTGTACAGGGTTATTTGTGGTTGTTTGGTTGTCCAAAATTCAAAACTTTATGGAGGAGCTCTAACACACGTCTGCTCAGCACCGCGCCATAACCGGAACTCCACTTGTATTCCTTTTAGTGTAATAACTCATTTTAACTTTTGGTTTTAGTTTTGCTTCCTTGAGTTTGGCTTGATTGTTGGCAAACTCTGTTTGAAAGGTGCAGTGGCAGACGTTGCAGTGGGTTTTAGAATGCTGGTGGTCCTAGCATTAAACTCTGGTAAATAATGAATCAATGGACAACACTGAATAAAACTTTGTGTTACCTTTTTGACACTTTCCCTGCTCTGACTGTGGCTCATTTTTAAAGATGAATGTGCGCAGTCCGCATATAGCCTTCTGTATGCGATGTGTGTTGTTTTTGCAAAAAAAACTAACCAAAAAACACATATGACAACATGTTGTAGCAATTTAGAGTTTGAAATAAACACGGGTATCACATGCAATTGTGTACATGAGAGATAAATTTAATCATTATCACTCTGTCACAGACATTTGTAGCCTACTGTATGTGTTAATGTGTTGTGCAAGGATGGTCATCGGGTGCAATGTGATACAAGCGTTTCAGAGAGGTTAATTTACATCATCCAGAAACCTGAAAGAGTTTCTAGTCAGCAAACTACACCAGAAACAAGAAACATTGCGTCAGAGAAGAGAGACAAAGAATTTGTCATTTCACAAAGAGACATGTAGGCTTACTCAACAACTCTTTTCTTAAGGGAGTCTGGGGATATTGGAGTTACTCGTTAAACAGTGTGTTCACAAATATCTGCTGCTTATCACAGTACAACACCTGATTGACATTACAGTGGACCTTTTTGTTCACTTAATGGGCCATCGTCCAACAGGTCTTCCAGCCCCCAGAAGGTGCATTGTCACACTGAGAGCAAGAGCCTTTGTACAGTAACACTACAAATGTGCAATGTGCAACTGTGTCAGGAACTTAGTAAAATGAATATTGATGGAAAACATGGATATTGATAACCTTAAAATTGTGTTTACAAAACATGTAGGGCCTACTTATAGACATTCAAATGACCCATTAGTAGTTTTTTTCATCATATAGTTACTATAATAACAACAGAAATTGACATAACAGTTTACAGTTGCTATGGCAACAAGTGGCAACTGCTGTTAGCATATATTAGCTAGTTTAGCCCCATCGTCTGAAGATTAACAATAACAATAAAATAACAATTTGGCGTATTTGAGCAAAATCAACTGCAGCTACCAACAGCCATAGTCCTTACAACCTTAACTAATGTGTTGTCACGGGTTAGATTGCCAAAATCAGAAAAATAACAGCTTAAATCCCTGAGGAGCTAAATTAACATTAGTGACGGCTGTGTCCACAGTTCGCAGTTACCTACAGTTCCCTCAAACAATGTAACAAAGATGCCCATCAGAGAGGCTTTAGAAGTGGGTATACGCAATGCTGATTGAAAAATATGTAGTTTTATAGGTATACCTGCACCACTGGTTACACTCTGCCACAGTTAACAGCGATCTCCACACTGCCTTCGAGCTGGGTGTAAACATATACCTCAGACTGTATGTTTCACTTATAGGCTTATGCAAGTACAAACAGTAACTTAACATTACACATCTTTAGTTTATTTAACTTAGTTCACTGAAAAGCTGTTAAAGTTCAATATCAGCCGAAGCAGTCACATTAACAAAGTGTTAGACTACACGCATCCGCTTCCTGTGGAGTCAACCAGCTGAAATACGGATAGTGCCACTTTGCCATTGCTGAGCACATTGTGGTCGAACGGGGTAAAAAAATCCTGTCATCAGGAAAATCCTGATGACAGATTTTACATCCTGTAAAATCCTGTCATCAGGATTTTACTGTCATCATCAGGATTCAAGCACTCTGCTGCCAATGTGGCCTCAGGCATCAAATCAACAGAGCAAGCGACAAGCCATAGGCACAGAGCTGGTTAAAGGGGCATTCTGTCAACATTGAATAGGAAATGAGGGAGGTAAATTCTGATGAACTATGATGCATTATCCAATACAGTATTCATAAGGACTGTAGCCTCCTGCTCAAAAGCAGTCAGTATCTGACTGTTTAATGAGACTACGGCTTGTATAATGCAGCTATGGTGTCATCAACAACCAGGTAGATGTAATACGTAATAACTTTACTAGTTTTGTGGAAAAAATTACATCAATAACTTGCCGTTTTAACTAAGTCTCATTCACAAAGTGGTGAATGACTAAGCATCTGCGTGTTCATCCCTGATTCCTATTTTTGTATTGACATGAACCTGAATTGACATATATGCTGCAGATCTGATATCATTCTCATTGTATGTTAAAATAACATACGCTTAGCTAAAAACAGAAACACGTTGGAACCAGGAGTGAACACAAGATTCTGTGGCAGTCCAGTGCAGAATTCGAGTTTAGACCCATGCATCTCTGGTGTCTTAGGGACAGAGACTCACCCAGTGTTGCCACCGTCACACAAGGACGTGGCGAGCGTCTACTTGGCGTGATGCTCGTAGGGAATGCTATTCTGAGGTTGGGGGAAGGGAGAGAAAAGGCCCAATATGTCAGAACCCAGTCAGAGCCCACATCATGAACAACCACACAACTGAGTATTAGAATAGTTTCTCGAACAAGAAATTAAAGGCTGGTATGCTGTCAGAAGAGTATCAAGACTTCTGCAGCTCTGGATCTGAGTCCTTTGTTAAGCACTTCACTTTGGTCTTCTGTAAATCATATACACATTAACTCCATGAGCATCACTCTCCAGTAATTAGTGACCAATATTTAAGTCCTGATATTCAGACTTCCATGAAGACAAAGTTTAATCAACTTTAAAATGTTATTCTTCCTGCTACTGGTTGCTATAAAGCAAAAAGCACAGCTTTTTCTTGGTGTATTCAGGAGAGGGCTTCTACTTCAAGCCTAGCCTAGGATGAGGTAGAATTACCTATGGTAAGTACAGAGTTTCCTCTTTCTGCCCACACTAGGGATAAAGAGACATTTGAAGGAGAAAGCAGATGTGCCTCAGGGGAGTCTTGTACCTGTGAAGTGGACATGCGAGAGGTGTCCTGCCGTCCTGTTAGGTCTGAGGATGATATGTTGACAGGAGCGCCACGGTGAAGTCGCATGCTGACCTTTCGTTCACGCTCCATACCGGACACTTGTCGAGGGGACGTGTTTGCTGGAGATCAGAGAACATACACAAACAAACAAAAAATAACCATCATCTGCTTTGGAGGGGAACATTTTCAACAAGGTGAAAATAATACCAGCTACACTGCTGCAGCTGGTATTATTTTCACCTTGTTAGTCTCTGTGTGTGTCATGATGACAAAATGTGGTCATGGAAACACCTACTGGTCATACCTTACCAACTCACCTAGTTCATATCATGGATTTTCTTGAAAAAAAAATCATGTATAAACTTCTAATAAATTCAAGGAACCTTGCAAAATTCTATAGCTTAACTCATTTTATGTTATGAATTTCAGCTAAATTTAATCATTGTCTTTTTTGTGTGTTTTCTAAACCTCACCAATTCCTTTTTATTCACTGGATTGGGCTAAATTTGTACTAAACATCCAAGAAACTAAGGAAACTTGGCAACATGTATTCATTTGCATTGTTCTTATGGGATGTTTATAATAATCAAATTAAAAACAATAAATATTTTTTTACCCAAATTAAAAATCTTCCATTTTTAAAAATTAATATCTCCACTAGTTTTCCCTTTCTTGTGAGCAAATTTTGATTCTGTGTAATATTAATATAGTTCTATCACATCAAGAGGTTATCTTGTCCTGTATAAAAAAATTCAGTGCGACAAGTCTAGCTAAATGTTAGGGATGTAGTGACATTCCGCCTCTGATTGGTTAGCTTCGTTGGCTGCCTTCTCAATGCCTGACTCAAATTTTAGCTCACATAGTAGCTCTGGTTATGCCTCTTTTGGGCAGTGTTTGAGCCTGTAGTAACACTCCAGCCCCTTCACACCTACGCAACCTCTTCAGCCTCTCTCCCGGTCTCCCACTGTACATCTAGAGGGAGGAAGGGATTGCTATTGACTGCTGTGTTGTCTTGCAGTTGTACATAGTCCAATCACTCATTGCCAAAGACAATTCATGGCTAGTCTTTACACATGCGTAGGTCATGGCTGGCAACTTCTTTTTTTACCATAGGAGGAAAGCAGAAGAATCTCAAGTAACACAAACTGTACAAGAATAATAAATGCTGTTCATGTCAGACAATGGTTAAAAGGACATTGGTCAAGTCATCTTTTCCTTGTTTTTTTAATATTATGATAAATATTATATCATTCAGAGTCAAAGATTTATTTGTGAATTCTGCCATTTGTACATGACATACAGAGGATCGAAATTTTGAAATTCTTGTTTAAAGTCATATATTGGTCATATCAAACAAAGGAATATTTTAGCAAAATACCTGTTTCGCCACATTGACTTATCTCATGTATTCCACTGGACCATACACCCTGATTTGGAATTGTGGATGGTGTGATCTCATTGCAGGATGGTCTCTAGTTCGACATTTGACTGTGTTTTTGGAATTAATGTTTTCGTAAAAAGATAGAAATACATTATTTCCGGAATGTTACTGCTGACAGTCCAGTCAGAACAAAGCACATATTGTAGAACAGCCTTGAAATTTTAAAATCATTAAAAAAAAAACACTTCCCACAGATTTTTAAAATATTTGTATCAGGATCATGTCACACTGACATTTGTAGTGAGTTTGAGTCCAGAAGGCTGGAGTGAACTGACCTGTGTGTGAGGTGGGTGTCAACGGGGTGGGCGGGGCTCCATCCTGGGTTCCTCGTGGTCGTCCTGATGCAGCAGGTACTCCTCTGGCCCCTGGGTTCCTGCCATGCCTAAGCCTGTCCTCCCGGTCCCGGCGCTCTCTCTCTGCTTCCTCTGCTGCACGGTTGGCACCCTGTGTACAACAATTACTGTCAAGTTATCTGATTTCTTTTCTGCATTTATTTAAGTTTTCAGGTTTAGGTTTCAGTTTTCAGGTTGATAACCTTTAACACAAATCATAAAGAAACATATATACACACGGTTACTAAATTAGTATGTTGAATCACATTTCATGAATGATAATCACAATTTTAATTAATAATCAAGTAAATAAAATGAATGATTAACACAAATACGTTCTCAAAGTCTAATTACACCAATCATGGGCCTACACAATCATAATAAATTCCAGTTAATTGCCACACAAAATCCATTGACAAAATTGATTATAAATGTGTATGCAAAAATAAACAGAAAACTTTGACTTTAAACAAAGGATTTTAACACTCTTTTCATTATCAAATGTTTACATAATCAAACATTAGATTGAGTAATCTTTCATTAATTAAACAAACAATTCCAAACAATTGACTGTGCGGCGTCTCACACAGCCACACTGCTCATTTATTATCAATGATCATAGTCTCAGCGCATTTCAACCCAAATCAGCTGTGCAGGATAAACATAAAGTCTTTACACATACCAACAGCGTCTCTGAAGCTTCCTTTGCATTGAGGCAGGATTTCTTTTTCAAGCCGGACGATCGCGGACTTGTGTCTCATTCATTCATTCATTGATCATTCAAACGCTGGCAGTGCCATTTTTTCTTCTTCACCTGGATGCGCCAGAAACTCAGGTATATCAGCACTGCTCAGCTCTGCGCTGCCCTCTTGTGCGAAATGCGCAAGACACACACTTCTGTCTGAGCAATTACAAACTATCAACAAAAACAGAACTGTTACCTCTCTGGTGGCACCACAGGAAAAATTTTTAAAAATACTATAAAAACACTATATACAAGACTGTAGTCTCATGCTGCTTTCCACCAAAGGACTTACAGTATAGGACCGCATGTAACCAACTGCTAACCTTTTTCCTCTGTGATGCTAGCATTCACCATCTCTTTTCTGACGCTCCCTCTCTTTTGCTTGACCACTCACTCATTAGGCTTTCCTGCTCTCTCTCTTTTGCTCAAACACATTCTATGCAAAGCACATGTGTGGTTGCTTCTTACAACAAGGAAACTAACTTGCTAAAGAAAAGGCTGAAGGCAGCGAGACAGATGGCTGCTGATAAAACAGGAGTTTGGGGAATCCTACGTAATGGTGCATTAAGACCAAACGCAAAGAACATTCACCTTGTGTTACATGTGCTAGTTTGATTGCAGGATATATATATATATATATATATATACATATATATATATACATATATATATATATACTTTATATATGTATGTATACACACACATATATATAATTTATTGAAAACTGCATTTAAACTCAAACAGGCTGTTCATCAGCTGATAAAAAGTTTAAGACCATAAGCCCAAAAAAACTCAAAAACAGAACTAAAAGTGTCAAAAAAGGACTCGGTAGTGAGTAGCCCCACCGGTATTGTTGATCACTTCAAAAATTCAGTTAGGCATGCTTGATGCAAGTGTTTCCAGGAGGCTGGTGGGAACGTTGCTCCATGTGGTGAAGATGGCTTCACAAAGGGCATGGAACTGACATCCGTTTCTGTAAACTTCCCTTGCTATCCATCCCCAAATCTTCTCAATTGGATTTAGATCAGGGGAACACGCAGGATGGTCCAAAAGAGTAACGTTATTCTCCTGGAAGAAGTCCTTCGTCAGGCAGGCGTTGTGAACTGCAGTGTTGTCCTGTTGAAAGACTCAGCCATCACCGCACAGACAAGGGCCCTCAGTCAAGAGGGATGCCTGCTGCAACATCTCCACATAGCCAGCTGCCGTTTGACAACCCTGCCCAACCTGAAGCTCCATTGTTCAATTATAGGAAAAAGCACCCCAGATTGCGATTGAGCCTCCTCCACTGTGCCGCGTAGAAAACATCTCCAGTGGGAGCTCCTTGTCATGCCAGTAACGTTGGAAGCCATCAGGACTGTTCAGGTTAAATTTTTCTCGATAGAGAATAAAACTTTCTTCCACCTTTCATGTCCCATGTTTGGTGTTCCCTTGCAAAGTCCAAACAGGCAAGTTTGTGGTGTGGGAGGAGACATGGTCTTTGAAGATGTTTTTTGTTCTAAAAGCCCTTCTCTCGCAGATGCCGTCTTATGGTTATTGGGCTGCATCAGTAAGGGTCTTAATTTGGGTCAAGGATCGACCCATTGAATACTCCGGCTCAGCGCAGGTGAAATTTTTTTGGGTCTACCACTTGACTTTTTTTTTCCCATAGCCCTCAGGATCTTTTAAGAAATTTAAAATGACTGTCTTACTGCGTCCAACCTCGGCAGTGATGGCCCGTTGTGAGAGGCCTTGCTTGTGCAGCTCAACAATCCTGCCACATTCAAAGACAGAAAGCCCTTTTCCCTTTGCCATCAGGAGGTCATGACATTGTGGATGTCTGACAGAAAATGACACGAAAGCCAGATTTTAGCACAGATTTGGACTTTTTAAGGCTATGGTCTTAAACTTTTGATCAGCTGATGAACAGCTTGTTTGAGTTTAAATGCAGTTTTCAATAAATTGCCTACTCTCTATTTTTACGCTTCCCTGGAAATGCTACATGACATCATTAATAAACAGCTGACGGCTTATCCAGATGGTGTGATCATAGTAGCAGGGAACTTCAACAATGCAGATCTAAAATGTATCATGCCCAAATTCCACAAAAATGAGAATTTCCCCACCAGAGGAAACAATGTAGTAGACCAGGTTTACACAAATATTAAAGGAGCATTCAAAGCAGCACCATCTCCACACCTCGGACAGTCAGACCCTATTTCCCTCACTCTCACCCCAGCTTAGAGACCCCGGATCTGTAGAATTAAACCATCTATCAAGACAGTACAGGTGTGGTCTGAGGAAACCACCTCAATGCTGCAGGACTGTTTTGAGAGCAAAGACTGGGATATGTTTGCACAGGGAGCAGACCATGAGGAACACACTGCATCTGTACTGGGGTACATAAACTTCTG
This sequence comes from Pagrus major, assembly GCF_040436345.1. Classification (NCBI taxonomy): domain Eukaryota; kingdom Metazoa; phylum Chordata; class Actinopteri; order Spariformes; family Sparidae; genus Pagrus; species Pagrus major. Next base: position 4,750,489 of record NC_133234.1, read on the forward strand.
CACAGAGACTGTAACCACACAAAGGACAGTTAAGGTGTTCCCCAACCAACAAAGTTCAAGTTCAAGTTACTTTATTAGTACCCAGAGGTAGATTTTGTTTGCAGTAGAGTCCTCATACACACATATGGGAAAAATATAGAGGCACACATCACACATCATCCAACTTAGGACAGAGGAAATTAAAAAATGGCAAATATAAAAGTTCTTACAGGTCCAGATCATACTAAGATTTTGAAGTGAACTAAAATACTAATAGTAAAAAGAAAATAAAACAAAATGAATCAGTAAAAATTGTTAAGGTTGTAAAAACGCAATAACGGATCAAATATTTTAAAAAATAATAAATACAGCAATGAGCAAATAAATAAATGCAGCAATAAATAATTACCTGTGCAAAATATAGCTATGACTTATTCCTCAGTGTAATGGCTGCAGGGACAAAACTGTTTGTGTCTTTTTGTTCTACACCTAGGGATCTAGCACGGTGAGGGCACTGCTCAAGGAAAGAGATGCAGCATTCAGGTCTCATGACAGACAGGCCTACAGTGATGCACGGGGGAAGTTAAAAAGAGGCATTAGGGATGCCAAGCGCCAATACAAACAGCGAGTTAAAGAACAGTTTAACAGCAATCCCCGTAGCATGTGGGAAGGTATCAAGGCACTGACAGACTACTATTTCGCTGCCCAGTGAAGACTTCAACCTGCCTGACGTCCTCAACCAATTCTTTGCTCGCTTTGACACGCAGAGAGAGGTGACTGTCCCACTCATCAGCCCACCAGCTGGAGAGTCTAACCTGGTTCTCAAGCACCACCAGGTGAGAGCGATGTTTAAGAAGGTTAATGGGAATAGGGCAGCAGGGGAACTGAAGACATGCGCTGAGCAGCTGACTGTTTACGAAAAAATTCAACCTCTCCCTACAACATACCACTGTTCCAATGTGCTTGAAGTCTTCCACTATCATTCCTGTACCTAAGAAATCACCTGCAAAGTACCTGAATGACTACTGCCCAGTTGCTCTAACACCTGTAGTCATGAAGTGCTTCGAGAGGCTGTTGCTCTCACACATCAGGAGCATCATTCCACTGGACCTGGACCCACACCCCTTGCCTACCAGGCAAACCACTCCACTAAGGACGCCGTTAACACAACTCTGCAAAGCGCCCTGACACATCTGGAGAAACCAAACTGCTATGTGAGGATCCTATTTATGGACTTCAGCTCCGCTTTTCACACCGTCATTTCTCACAAGCTGGTCAATAAACTCCGACCCTGGGCTTTGGTTCACAACTGTGTTCATGGATCATGGACTTTCTCCCACATCATCCACAGCAAGTGAGAATTGGAAACAACACCTCCTCCACTCTCGTCCTAAACACAGGCACCCCACAAGGTTGTTTGCTGAGCCCAATGCTCTTCACACTCTTCACACATGACTGCACCCCCCCCATCTACACCTCCAACTCCATCATAAAATTTGTTAACGACACAAACTGTGGTGGGCCCGATTGCGGACAATGAGGAGACAGCATACAGGCTTGAGGTGAACCGTCTTGCGAGGTGGTGTGAGGACAACAACCTGGTCCTTAACACCTCCAAGACAAAGGAGCTGATTATTGACTTCAGGAGAACTAAAGGAAGAGACCACCTCCCCCTCCACACACATGGTAATGAGGTGGAATGTGTCGACGACCCCAAGTTCCTTGGAGTCACCATGTCAAGGCAGCTGACATGGACCTCTAACACCTCACAGCCTGTCAAAAAGGCAATGTGCAATAATCATGCTGTCTAATCAGCATCTCGATATGCCACACCTGTGAGGTGGGATGGATTATCTCAGCAAAGGAGAAGTGCTCACTAACACAGATTTAGACAGATTTGTGAACAATATTTGAGGGAAATGGTCTTTTGTGTATATAGAAAATGTTTTAGATCTTTGAGTTCAGCTCATTAAAAATGGGAGCAAAAACAAAAGTGTTGCGTTTATATTTTTGTTCAGTGTATATATACATATACATATATATATATATATATATATATATATATATACATATATATATATATATATATATATATATATATATATATATATATATATATATATATATATATGTATACATATACTGTATATATACACATTCTGTTTTTCTTTTCGTTTTTACTGTATATATGTGTATATTTTTACTATATATTTTATTTGGTATAGTTTCACCACCGTGAAATGCGAATACTTGTAATTTTCCCCCGATCTTAAGATTTTGTTCAGGAGTGCATATACAGCTCTGGAAAAAAATAAGAGACCACTGCAGAATTGTTCAATTCTGGCTTTACTGGCAGAGGGATACAGTGAGCGTCAGGTTTCTTCCATCCTTAAAATTCCTAAGATGGTGGTTTATAAGAACAAGGCCAAGCAGCAGACATTGGGGACAACAAAGCTACAGACTGGCAGAGGGCGAAAATGACTTTCCAGGACCAGGATGACCGCCAACTCATTTGAATGTCACTCAGCAACTGTAGGATGACATCAAGTGACCTACAAAAAGAATGGCAAATGGCAGCTGGGGTGAAGTGCATGGAGAGAACTGTTCAAAACAGGCTCCTAGGGGCAGGGCTCAAGTCATGTAAGGCTAGAAAAAAGCCCTTCATCACTGAGAAGCAAAGAAGAGCCAGGCTGAGGTTTGGAAAAGACCATAAGGATTGGACCATAGAAGACTGGAGTAAGGTCATCTTCTCTGATGAATCCAATTTTCAGCTTTGCCCAACACCTGGTCGTCTAATGGTTAGACGGAGACCTGGAGAGGCCTACAAGCCACAGTGTCTCGCACCCACTGTGAAACTTGGTGGGGGATCAGTGATGATCTGGGGGTGCTTTCAGCAAGGCTGGAATCAGGCAGATTCATCTTTGCAAAGGACGCATGAATCAAGCCACATGCAAGGTTATCCTGGAAGAAAACTTGCTGCCTTCTGCTCTGACAATGTTCCCCAACTCTGAGGATTGGTTTTTCCAGCAGGACAATGCTCCATGCCACACAGCTAAGTCAATCAAGGTGTGGATCAAGGACCACCAGACCAAGACCCTGTCATGGCCAGCCCATCTCCAGAGCTGAACCCCATTGAAAACCTCTGGAATGTGATCAAGAGGAGGATGGATGGTCACAAGCCATCAAACAAGGATGAGCTGCTTGATTTTTTGTGCCAGGAGTGGCATAAAGTCACCCAACAGCAATGTGAAAGACTGGTGGAGAGCATGCCAAGACACATAAAGGTTTGATTGACGATCAGGGTTATTCCACCAAATATTGATTTCTGAACTCTCCCCAAGTTAAAACATTAGTATTGTGTTGTTTATAAATGAATATGAACAGGGCTGGACTGGGAGACTTTTTCAGGCCAGGAGTCAGTCATGTAACCAGGCCACCCTGGCCTTGCCCACACACGCACGTTCACACCCACACCTACATGCATGGGCACACATGCACGCACGCAGGTATGTGCACGCGCACATGCACACACACACGCACACGCACACAGACACAGACACACACATAATGCATTCCAAATAGAAGTCCACATATGGGACCTATTGTACAATCTAAGGTTGGAATATACAGTAACTTTTATGTTTGGGCTGGTAAATACAGTAACACGACAATCCTCAGCAAAATCCACTAACACACTTAATAGAAGAGAATAAAGGTTTTACAAAATAAGTAGTGCCAAGGTTATAGCTATACATAGAAAGTCATGTCATGTAGAATATCAACGGCCTCACTGGCACATATTTTTTATGTGTAGCCTACAATATAACCTAATAAACAACGACAACTAAGTCCAAATCAAACAATTAATCAGCTATGAGGGGACAGCCTTCGAACACATGTTCACAGAACACATGCACGCACGCACTGACAGACACATATATGCAATGTATAATACAGTCCGAGAGCATAGTTCCTAATAAGCAATCACATAATATTGACTAATATTTTATATGGGCTCTAATTATCATACCAGGGAATACTGATGAACCCCAACCTAAATCAAAGGGTGGAATACATAGCTTTCATGTTTAGGCTGGGATACATAACAGCAAGTCAGCAACAGACAGCAAAATTCAACAACACTAGCGCTTAATAGAATAATGCTGTGTGCCAAGACAGCTATTATTACAAATGAGAGCCATGTATGTCAAATGGCAGTGCCTGGTGGTGTTCATACGTCTGCAACTTGTTGCATGTTGTTGCTCTACTGTAGAAATGATTCTGTACCTTCTGCCAACTGCTCTGCATTGGCTTCTCCTGAAACACCAGCAGGACTGATGTCATCACCATCACCACCTAGCAAACATATGCTTACAGTGTTTTTCCATACACTATAGTTCATACAGTAAGATAGTGTAGCCTATGTCTAACTTGATTTGCCCTTGTATTCATATACATAATAATGGAATGATTATATCCCATTCATAGCACTGGGGGGGGGGGCATTTTGCCGCGTCATCCTCCAGCGCCTTTCTTATTTTCTCTCTCTCCCTCTCGGCACCGCCTTTCCTCTTTTTTCTACCCGGGTTGGGGTCCATCATCAACGAAGCCTCGTCTCCTCTCCCGGTCCGCTTGCTACACACACACACCGCAGCAGGTACCAGACACACTTCACACACCCCTTCCTCCACACGCTGTCTGTGTGGTTGATACGGACTGTTGGGGCGGGTGTTAATCGAAACAAATCAATCGTCTTGTCCTCCTCACATGCTACTCTGATTGGCCTGGCCTGCCTCTCTGACTTAGAAAAAAAAGTGAGATAGCCGCGACGCTGGCTGACCGGCAGCCTGTTAAAAAAAAAAAAAGAGAGAGAGACGCAGGCCAGCAGGCCAATCATAGGTCGGCGCTTCGGGAATACTCCCGGTTCTCCCTATGGCCAGTCCGGGCCTGAATATGAACTTGTTAGGGCCCGAGCACTGACCAGTGCGAGGACCTACTGTATTTGCAAGGATTCTTATTATTTTTCCATCCACGGAATTGCATATTTGGCGGCCTGAACATACCCCAAAACTCACCAAACTCAGATCATACGTCACATGTGGCGAAAAATTTGATAATTCAATGTCATTGGGTGTGGGTGTGGCCAGGGGACTCTCTAGCGCCCCCTGGAACGAATCCCCACCTCCGACATGCACATACATTAACGAAATTCGGTACGCATGTGTATCATTACCAGACGCACAAAAAAAACCCTTGGACCCAGACCCTCAGTCCAACAGGAAGTCTGCCATTTTGATTCACAGAGGCCATTTTGATGCATTTCCCGCCTCGTACTTTAGCGAACTCCTCCCACTTCATTCAAGATCATCCTCAGACCTTGAAGATGAAAAGTTATCAAAAGTTTTCGCCTCTGCTATACCTGGTGGGCGTGGCGATGCCGTCCATTTTGATGCTTCGCCATAACCAGGAAGTCTGTATAACTTCAACATACAAGTTCCCATCTACACCAAATTGCTCACACATGTAGAGGGTTTAACCATCAGTCCTTCTATGCATCAATATTGCGTCATATCCATAGCGCCACCCACTGGACACAGGAAGTCACTGAAGATGTCACTGTTGTGTTTTGTGTGACACGTATCCCATTTAGGTAGGAAATTTCCACAGGCAACGGGCGAGCACACATCTGGGCGCGTGGCCTCTGACGGCGCCACAGCCCAATGTATGTGGGGGGGCTGCTTGCAGTTTAGGGCCCGAGCACAAATCTCGTGCGAGGACCTATTGTATCTGTAAGGATTATTAGGGCCCGAGCCCGAATCTCATGCGAGGACCTATTGTATCTGTAAGGATTTTTTTTTTTCTTTTTCTTTTTCCTTCCATTCGACTGCATATTTGGCGGCCTGAACATACATCAAAACTCACCAAACTCGGAACATACGTCACATTGGTGGGCTGCTATTAGAATTCACAATGATTGGGGGTGGGTGTGGCCAGGGGACTCCATAGCGCCACCTAACGTCGACATGAACGAAAGTCGGTACGCATATATATCATGACCAGACGTACAAAAACCCTCTTGGACACATAACCTCAGTCCAACAGGAAGTCCGCCATTTTCCTTCAAAGTCAATCCTTCGCCATAAAGCAGAAAGTCCTTATAACTTCAACATACAATTTCCCATCTGCATCAAATTGCTCACATGTAGAGGTGGTCGCCCTGAATATGCCTCTGCATCAATACTGTGTCATATCTATAGCGCCACCCACTGGCCACAGGATGTCACGGAATATGTCACTGTTGTGTTTTCAGTGACATGGATTCCAGTTAGGTAGGAACCTTTCCACAGACAACGGGCGAGCACACATCTGGTTGCGCGCACTCCGACGGCACCACAGCCCGATGCGCGTGGACTGCGAGGGCCCGTTCATCGTTGCTTGCAGCTTTAATTTATTATTCTTTTTCTTTCATCCCCGAGATTGCATTTTTGGCGGCCTGAACATACCCCAAAACACACCAAACTTGGAACATACGTCACAAGTGGTGAAAAATTTGAAAATTGGACATGCCTCCACAGCTGTTTGTAGCCGAGCTCCAGCTCAAACACATGCTGCTTGTGAGGAGCTAATGGTCGCTCTCTGCAAGTCCTTCTCTGGAGGTTTGCTGAGCTATGCTCAGTGACGTTCATTGAACAGCTAACTAGTGCTGGCCGATGCTACAGCGGCGACTCAGGCGGCATTTGTGGTGGTGACGGACAACGACAACCTGTACTTTTTACACGCCTGAGTTCCGGAGTATCCGCTGTTATGTTGATGAAGCACAGGAGGACAAACTGTTGAGGACTTTATTTACTCGTAGCAACCGCTAGCTGATTGTGTAGTTACATGGTTTCATCTGCACTCGCTTGGCTCCAACGTTACCTGTCTACCTGTTAAACTCTTCTTCTCTGTACATCATTCTGCAGTCTTTTCGACTCTACACAGTACGGAGACACCTACTGGTGGGGGAGCGTAGCGACACTGACAGTGCACAGTATTAACATCCATATCAAGAGTCTGTAAACACAAGTAAATGTATTTTCCTCTGAACTCTGTGTGTTTCGTCCGACTATTATAAAGGCCATGCCCGATATAATATGGCAGTACATTTGTCTAATTAAGCTATAGGCTGATGTTGGTAGCATTAAATGCATAATTTGGTAGTGAGGGTAGAATAGCGTCTAATTAGCATATTTTGGATCTGATATGGCATTGTGTGTGATTTAAAATTAGACTAAGATCTTGTAAAATTGTGTCTAATAGTGTATTAGGAGCTCCAATTTGGTTTGTAATTACAGTATAATTTGGTATAATAGTGTCTAAGTATAGTAGCCTATATTTTAAGTAATAAGACTTTATGTGTGGTTTCTGATTACAGCATAATTTGGGTAGGCTATATGGTGTCTAATTACAGTATAACTTTTCTTGTTTACTGTCTAATTAAGATTACATTATTTCTAGTTGTCTAATTTGATACAAAGTATGGCTTGTTACGTCTTATTAGTGTATTGTTTTTGTCTAATTTGATACAAAGTACGGTTTGTTACGTCTTATTAGCGTATTGTTTTTGTCTAATTTGATACAAAGTACGGCTTTTTACGTCTTATTGGTGTTTTGTTTTTGTCTAATTTGATACAAAGTATGGCCTGTTACGTCTTATTAATGTACTGTAAAATAAAATGCGACTGTTTAGGGTTTGCATCTCCGGTACGGAGTTCTTGTACTGAATTGTATGTCTAGAAGATATTATACAGGATGTAATTTGTGGAAGGAATTATGTATTTTGATATCAATAAAAAGATAATTACAAAAAAAAAATCATTGCCTCAGATCTACTCTCATTAGCTTTGTGGCCTGAGATTGGGCCAAATGTGTGCAATCTCATACGTGCAGGGATTGAGGACAGGATTTTTTTAAAGTGATAATGTATAGTCCGTGAATAGTGCTATCTTGTGCTAAACCCCTCTTTCATCCATTAGACCATGAATTTGTGGATTCTGCCTGATGGCTTCTGCCAGAGGCTCAATATTGAGTGCACATGAAACTGGGGACAGTGCATCTCCCGGTCTTGTCCATCGTTTGAGCTTAAAGAATACTGACTTTATTAACTCTGACTCTGGACTTGGGGTCCTGATAAAATAATAATATAATAATCCATTTAACAAACTCATCCCCAAAACCCATGCTCATCAGTACCTGCTGCAAATCCACCCAATCCACCCTATCAAATGCTTTCTCAGCATCTAAGCTAAGAAGCATTAGCTTCGTTTGTCTGCTAGCTGTGGCTAATGACTGTAAATTTAGCGCCCTCCTAATATTATTGGTACCTTGGCGGCCATTAATGAATCCAGTTTGATCTGGTTTAACTATTTTTTTAAATATATTTTTGTATTCTCATATGGCTGAAGCAGTGTTGGGGCAGCATCCATCAGCGTTGAGTAGGTCCTCTCTCCCGTCTCCAGATGTTGTGCAGGATATGGGCATTTTGCATGGATTCCCTTCATCTTCAGCTGTTTAGTTACATTACGGACCCGAGCCCTCTTCCTTTATAGTTCAGGAGTGTAGTCAGGGTCAAAGTAGATGGGCTTGTTTTGAAAGATTGCCTGATTCTGGCTCCAAGCCAAGCGAAGCACCATTTCCTTAACTGTGAAATCAAAAAAATTTTACAATTGTGGACCTCAGCGGGAATGTGGAGTTGGTTGGTTTTGGCATGGGTGCCCTATGTGCCCGCTCAATCTACCACTCCACCTCCAGTGGTTTCTGCAGGGCCCTGCCTTCACCGCCCTCTGGTACATGATATACCTTGAGGTTATTCTGCCAAAGCCTGTTCTGGAGGTCCTTGCATCTTGTTGTGAGGTCCATCTCTCGGTGTAACAAGTGGCTCATGTCTCAATCTGCTTATCTTCTGCTGCACTGATTTTCTTCTCCGCCTTGTTCGATCTTTCTTCATGTTTCATGATTTGGCGTTTTTCAGCTCTAGTCCATCTAGGGTGGCTTTGGTCTGTTTGTGCCCATCTTTGTTTTGACTTCTTATTTTCTTAAGCTCACCTAGGATCTCGGAGAGCTCCATGCGGTCTGTGCAGCTGGTGTTAGCTGTAGCGTGGCTGGCTGCACTCGTCGATCTTCTCTCCGAGGCCACTCTTGTGTTGTTGTGTCTGCTCGAGCCCTTGCTGTGTTTACTGGAGGAGCTCATTTTATGACTACTTTGTACTGAAATACCACGTGTAAATCAAGTTGTCACCTCAAACTAGTAACTTGTAGATGGGAGGTTCACTTCTAGGCCTCTGTCATGATCTCACAGGAAGTTCCAGGATAATTAATTAGCCTTAACTGTGACCAGCAAATAGATGTAGACTGAATTAATCTGTCTGACCACATCGGTATGAATATAAAACGATTTTGCTGTGATCTGACTGCAATAAATGGATCAAAAGGATGCAGAAACAACATCATAATGCCACCATGTAAAAAGCTTGAATTCATGCTTTGTCAAAGCTGAACAACTTTTGAAACAGCTGTTCCCTGAATAGAGCTCAGATAGATCAGGGCTATGCTGTGCTGAGACATATTACCATGGCTAACCAGGTAGTCCAACTTCCTTGCTCACTTTCCTCCATGCAAGCTCCCTTTTTCTCCTGTCTTGGTACGAGGTGATGTGTCAAATAGATCTGGGTGTCCGTAAATGGCCACAATTAGTGATTATTATCCTCTCCTCCATTGCTGCTCATGAATGTCCCGCCATCAGCATCGTTAACCTCATGATGTCAGTGTGAAAGTCAATGCCAATAGGCTTTTGCGACACCGCGCCACGCGAAATCTTCGCTTGAGTTAAATGTTTTCAACTGAATGACACGAATTTCACGTGAAAAGTGTTCCGCCCCAAATAAACATGAATTTGCATCAATTAGCGTCTTTTCATTGACTTTGTATGTTATCTAGACACGTGAATAATTCGCCTCATGTTTGGTCTGAATACCTCATAAGAGCACAGAGTACTAGCCAACTCTGACCCAATACTGAAAGGTGGAGTCAAAACACTGCAGACCGCTGATTCATCAGGCTGAACAATCAGTGTGCTAAGTACCTCAACAGAAGGGTAATGAAAAAATAGGACGGTATGGAACGAGTCTTTTAGTACCATCCACAATCTTTGACAATGGAAATGCAAAACGTTCCAATGTGTAACAAACTGAACTGAACCAGACTGCTTGGTGTAAACGAGGCTTGAGTACAACTAGTATGAACGCTTATTCATATTCTTATATCATATCAGTTATTACAATATCCGAATCATTATCATTAGATATGAAAGGATTTTTATGCAATCCTCTGCTCCTCTGCTCAAATCCACCAAAACAAAGATAAAAACCCTTAGGGAAGTAAATATGACATGGATACAACAGGAAAATGATCAAATGCAAAATGAAGGCAAATTTCAGTCTCAAAATACCAGTTTTGACTTTTGTTAATCTGAAATAAAATGACAAGGTATCAACAAAAATACATCACACCATGAATCAAGGCAGGTATCTACAAACACTTAAGATACTCTGGCTGATGTTTCAACCTCACACAGTCCAGACATAATGATTAGTACTTACAAATTTGAGCATGTTCCAGTCAAAAACATAGTCATAAGAGAAGCCCTGTCTGTGGAACAGGTTCCTGAAGAGCTGCCGTAGGTATGAGTAGTCTGGCTTGTCATCAAAGCGCAGGGACCGACAAAAATTCAGGTAAGTTGCAAACTCAGCTGTAAAAAGAGCGGGATAACATTTCTCAGCTGATGGGAGAGACTGACTGTTCTTGAGTAATTTCTGTCAATGTGTAATATAAAATCATTTTATAGTAATTTTAAATGAAAAAACCTATAAAAAAAATTGAGACTCACAGGGATATCCCTTGCAAAGCACCTCAATGGGGGTAGACATTTTCTTCTCACTGATCCGTTCATATTTTTGCCTCTTGGTAGCAGCCTTAAGACCTTGCCAAGGAAGGGAGCCCAGATTAAAATACATGAGAACATAGCCTAAGGACTCCAGGTCATCACGCCTTGACTGTTCTGTAGAGGAAGAAGACAGACAAGGGGAAAGATGAAGCAAAGAGGAAGATTAAAGGGTCACTCCTGCACTCAGAAATACAACTTCAAATTTATTGCAGTTATGCAGTAATGAGTTCACGTCACACAGACTTAGTGATTTTTTGTTTTTACCAATCCCCAGATGTGTGTTGATTGAGGCATAACGTGCAGTGCCAGTCAGGTTCTTGTTTTCACGGTAGGGGATGTGCTGGTGCGTGCGAGCGTCACGATATTTTTTAGCCAGGCCAAAGTCGATAATGTAGACCAGGTTGCCCTTTTTGCCCAGTCCCATCAGGAAGTTATCAGGCTTCACATCTCTGTGGATGAAGTTCTTGGAGTGAATGTACTCAATGCGACTGATCTGAAGTGGAGAGTAACAAAATAAAAATGACACAACACCATGTTAACATGAGGACATTCACCAAGTGACGACTTAACAACCACACACTCACCTCCGTCTGTCAACTCATTCCTTACACCAGTCAAGTCACATTAGGAGGGACAACAAGAGCATGTTTACCTGCTTAATTTGATGACCATGACAATCAGCACAAATCCCAGGCTAATTATATATTCTTTAGATTTTTTTCTTTATGGGGTCATTTTTTTACCTTCACTGGATAGTGACAGGTTAAGGGGCAGACAAGAGATGGGGAGAAAGAGGTATAATGTGATATAAACGTTGCCAGTGGAAATTTAAGCATCAACGGTTGTAATCATGCAACCTATGCTTTCACCATTTCGTTACCTAGGCGCTCACTTATTAAATATTATTAAATACTTTTTCTTGATTTTATGAAGTTGTTCAAAACCTTGTGTGAATTCAGAATTATAAACATTATTTCACATTGTTTTATTTTCATACACACACTGTTAAAGGTGTTATTATTTCGATAACAAAAAACTAGAAGGAATTTAGTAAAAGGTACTCAGAATATTTCTTGGCAAAATGGAAGTTATCACTATATAGTATAACGGCTTATTAGGCCCATTGAAAAAGAAATATGGAGCCGGGGAATGGGTTGTTTTTATAATGATTTATTATCTGTTTTGTTATTATTCTAACATTAAGATCATTTTCCAAGATTAAAGTTGCAAATTTACGATAAAAATAAAACAACTCAGACATTCTCTGAGATTTAAGTAGCAATTTTATTGGAAAAAACTCACAAATGTACGGGAGAAAACCAGTATTTTCAGAATCATAAACATAACGGGCTTTATTAGCAAAGTGTGTGTACACATACAAAGAATTCAACTCCCATTTTACATTGCTCCACGTAATTACACACATACAGCAAGGACAACAAAAAACGAACAAACAAGCAATAATGGTATTGAGGACTGTACTGTACAATGGCATGTGAAAAAAGGTCTACACAATATAGTAAAATCACCATATATAACGTAAAAGTCAGTTGTTGTGTGTATGTTGTGCAAGTAACATTAACAGTGCAAGTCAAATTGTTTTTCTAACCAAAGAGGGGCTCTTCAGCGTCAAATCATTGCTAGATTAAGGTTTCTAAGGGAGCAGTGCATGCAACAAAAACTAGATTTGCAAAAACTGTGTCGGTTATATCCAAGCATAATAAGGCATACCCAAACTATCAGAAGGTCAATACATTAGGTCTGTAATCTCCTAGTCGACTGGTCGATTTATTGGTCGATACGTTCTGGCTCAACCAAAATTCTGATTGGTCGATTTTTGGTGTGTTAATTACATGCTGCTATAGCAGTGCGTAAACACGCAGCGGGTGCTCTCCATCCCAGTGCTGTGTGTCCTGCATATGGCATATTTGACTTCATCAGGAGGAAAGTACCAAGTACTAATGGGGGTGTTTTCAGAGCACCCCTATTTCACAGGTAATAGTGTGTCTTCAGAACACCCCCCTTGTTTTCACTATTTTGGATTAGCCCAACCCGCTACAGACAACAGATTGAAGAACGTACTCGAAGGCCTAGGTCCGGTGGTTTGTTAAATATTTATTTATTTTTAAGCGTTTCATTTACAGTCATTCCTATTCTACCATGTCAAAGACATCAGTAGTGTGGCAGCATTTTATAAAAATAGAAAATGGAAAAAAAGTCGAATGCAAAGTTTGCAAACAACAGTTTGTATATCACAGCTCGACTACAAACATGGCATATCACCTAAAAACGGTAAACTGACTTGTCTGCGTTAGGTTGCTCCGTCCGTTTTAAGTTTATGAACATATCAGAATTGGCATATTTCAATGTTTTAGTCTAATAATCATTTTATAACTGCAGGCACACCCGCCCGCAACAGCAGCATCCCCTAGTTCGTATCTCAGCCACAAAGCTGAGCTCCTGTGTTCAGTCTCGCTCTGTGCGAGGACACGCACATCATAGCGTCTGTCAATTATTATAACATGACAAAAACAATTGTCTAAATATTCCTCAACAGTTCTTGTGCTGATATCACTAGTTGACATAGTATATTTTCAGAAGTCATGGGCTATGATATTGCGCAGATGCACGTGATGCAAGACGCTGTCTACCAAGAGCCCCCCCCCCCTCCCTATCAGCCTCGCATCACAGAATGGACTTCAAGAGATTAGCAGTTAAGAACAAGAGCAACAGAGCACAAGGATGATTAACCATTTTCTGTTGCTTCTTCTTTTATACTATTTTGCCAGTCACCCTTCACCTTTTTCTGTCTACACACATACACAGACACACACACACACACACATTTTACACCAAACTTAATTAATGTGTATGTGTAACACAATTGATAGTGCGTTCATTTAGTCACGTAGCCCATGCAATGCTGGGGTTGCTTGAGAAGGCAACTTTGAGCCTACTTTCTTATAAGGCCATGCAGCCCCATCCTGTAGCATGATGACTCAAGGTCAACTGATGTTCCTCTTTTACTCAATTATTGCTACATCCCAACCTTTTAACCTCAGCTTTAACATTACTTTTGTCTGATTAACTCTTCATTTGATTTATCTACCGTTTCTTATTTTTATCAAGTTTTAATTTCATTGTAATCATGACATTAATTATTCACATTTGATGATAAATACAACACACACAATAGCAGAGCTCTTATATATTACTTACTCACTGTTAGGATTGGGTAAAATGTCCTTCCTTGTAGATGGTATATGGCAAGAGTGTAGGGTTCTCAACTCTTCTGACAATACAGTATAATTCTAGAATGTTGCTGCTCACTTAAAATAAGCATTTTTCCTACTCAATTCAAATAAAACTTCTCTATCTCAAAAGAGAAAGAAATTGTAATTAGCAAGTTGTTCATTTAAAAAAACACTTCTCTTTCATTTGATACCACCTATGTGTTCTCACAGCTGACATGCATATCAGAGCAAAAATCAAGCCATGAGGTCAAAGGAACTGCCTGCAGAGCTCAGAGACAGGATTGTGTCGAGGCATAGAGCTGGGGAAAGCTACAAAAAGATGTCTGATGCATTGAAGGTCCCCAAGAGCACAGTGGCCTCCATAATTCTTAAATGGAAGAGGTTTGGAACAACCAGGACTCTTCCTAGAGCTGGGAAACAACCATCACTGCAACACTCCACCGATCTGGGCTTTATGGCAGAGTGGCAAACCAAGATTGAACTGTTTGGCCTCAATTCTAAGCATCATGTATGCAGACAACCAGGCACCACTAATCCCCTACCCAATACCATCCCAACAGTGAAGCATGATGGTGGCAGCGTCATGTTTTGGGGGTGTTTTACAGCGGCAGGGACTGGGCAACTGGTCAGGGTTAAGAGAAAGCTGATCGGACCAAAGAACAGAGACATCCTTAATAAAAACCTGGTCCAGAGCGCTTGGGACCTCAGACTGGGCTAAAGGTTCACCTTCCAACAGGACAATGACCCTAAGCACACAGCCAAAACAACACAGGAGTGGCTTAGCAGTGTTTCCCACAGAATCAGACTTTAATTGTGGCGGTGTGGCAAGTAGAATGGAAGACAGTCCCCAAATCCAGGTGTGCAAAGCTTGTCACATCATACCAAAGAAGACTTGATGCCACATGTACTGAGTAAAGGGTCTGAATTCTTATGTCAATGTGATATTTCAGTTTTTCCTTTTTTAAATATTTGCTAAAATTTCTAAAATTCTGTTTCCGTTTTGTCATTATGGTGTATTGAGTGTAGACTGATGAGGGGAAAAAATAATTTAAATCATTTTAGCAATAGGCTACAACATAACAAAATGTAGTAAAAAAAAAAGGGAAGGGGTTTGAATACTCTCAGAACTGTATACGAGGAAAAACACTCCTGAATTTATGTGTAAAAGTCGCTGTCACCCTATCTGTCCAGTGACTCTTTGTCACTCTTTCGCCTGGAAAACAGCGTCTGTCCCCGGCAGTGAAAGCACTGCAGCTCCCATTGTCTAATGACGGTAATTATGTGATGTTATTTCGAGCTAAAAATTTAAACTCACAATGTCCTCACATGTGGAAAAGTTAACGCAACATCAGTCCTCCTTTCTGAGTCTTCGGTGATCTCCCCTCTCTGGGAGTTACTGATGGTGGCTGATGTGATTTCAAGAAAAAAAAAACACTTGAGCAATGTCTGTCACTTTCCATGATGTACAGTGGGTTGGAATGTGTAATATAACAGCATCTGTAAGATTACAAACAGTGAGCAATTGTTTATAATTTTATCTCTTTAATTTATAAGTGGAAACCGGGTGGAAAAACACTAAAGACACAGATCACAACGTTATGATGTGTATTTTAGGTTCAGGTTATTGATACCAACTTAAAGTATCTGCTATTCAAAGATCAGGATTTTATTTACTACATTTTAGTACACTGGGAATCATTTTAAAATGATGGATGCTCCCGGGCGCTATATGAATAAAGGGCCGACACAATGTGTGTCCTAGGATCTAGAGCTGCCTTGCTCCCTCTAGTGGTAAGTGGAGGAATCTCCGAAATACCCTGCTTTTAAAAAAATATTTTAAAAATCAAAATACTATGACAAATGAAATGAAAACACCATAACCGTGAGATAAATCTGATCCTGGATAATAATGTTACAGCAGAAACGGCAGTGGATTACAGTGATCACAGCAACATCCCTGAAGTATCCACAGCACCAACAAGCTGCAAATGGCGAAAAACTGTAAGAAAATATGACGCCGGTTACATTAAATTTGGATTCAGCTGAAGCGGGACGGAGGAAGAGCCCAGGCCCCAGTGTGTGGTATGTGGTGGTGTTTTGAAATACATTTATTGAGCACAAAATATAATTTTGTTTGCTCAAATAAAATTATATTTTATCTTCAAAATATAATTTATGTGCTTGCAAGATATATTTTTCTGTGCTCAAAATCTCTCATTGCTCCTTCACGAATGTGGCACAAATATCACGGCAAAGTGCCAGTTCTAGTGCTACTCCTTTGCAAAGTGTGATTGTGGCTGACGAGTCAACAATAAGTAATATTCCTATTGGGAATAAATTTGACTCCTGTTTGAACTACATTTAGCTGAATAGGGTTGCCTAATTCTACTACTGTATTTTTACATGGGTCGTAATGGTGGTACTTGGAGAGCTATTTTCTGAGGTGGTACAGGGTGTAAAAAGTTTGAGAACCACTGATCTAGAGGGTTATATAACAAAATATTACATGAGAACTTTAAAATTAAAACTTTAGTGCAAAGAATTAATTACAAAGCAAAACTGCCAACAATATTAGATGCAGCTAGTCTGTCACTGGGTCCCCACCTTATCTATTGCATCTTGCCTTCGCTGCCACAACAGCACCGCATGCATTTTCTTTTAAAAATAAAAGCCTGAATATGCTGCAACATTTATTCATTATTCGATATTATGAAAATATTGCATATGACTGCAAATAGTGCAATATTCAATAATATATAATATCAGCCCAAGTCTAAGAACTACTTAAAGACATAAGACGACCGAGGCCTGACTGTCATGGATTTTCTTCCACAGTCACCTGATCTCAACCCCATTGAACATTTATAAGTTCAGACAAAGACTGAGAGAGCCAAGCACAGAGAGCTTTATGGTATGACACTGTCAAATCATGCTGGGTTAACATGAGTCATAAGGTTTTGCACAAACTTGTGAAATTTTTAATTGTAAAAATATAGTCTGTAATGAAAGAAGAGACCGATTTAAACTGCTCTTGTGTCTGGTTGTGTTTCCATACAGTGGTCTGTAGTGCCAACCAGAGGGGAGAATTGGAAGATGTTATGTCCACGTTGTGATGGATCTACAGTGATGTTCTCTGCCCTATTTGCGGACTGAAGATGTTTAACGTCTGAATGGAGGGCAGGCTGCGACCAATGATTTCCTCTGCAGTCCTGACTGCCCATTGTAGTCTGTTCCTGTTGTGTTTGGTTGCCGATCCAACCCAGGATGTGCAGAGAACAGACTGGACAATTTAATTGTAGAACTGGATCAGGATCTCCTGAGACAGGTGGAACTTCTTGAATTGGGGCATGAAGTGCCATCTTTACAGTTTTAAACGTGTTCAGCTCCAGGATGTTCCGACTACTCCAGAGGGCCACTTGTCTCCCCCCCCCCCCCGTTTGTACTGAGTCTTCACCATCCCAGATTAGGCCAATGACTGTCGTGCCATCTGCAAACTTTAGGAGTTTAACAGACAGGTCTCCAGAGGTGCAGTCATTTCTGTAAAGGGGGAAGAGCAAAGGGGAGAACACACATCCCAGGGGAGTGCCAGGCAGATTACACAGGTGTCTGATATGATTTTGCCTGTTGACTCCTTTCTATCAGAATTTGCCATCCAATGACAGGTGGAGGCTGGCACAGCAATCTGGGTGAGTTTGGAGCACAGGACTTCTGAGATGATTGTGTTGAATGTCAAGGCATGTCCCTGGAAAGCCAAAGTGTTGTGCAGTCCCATGTTGACCGCATCAACCACTGACCTTGGAACTGTAATCCATGGTGCATGGTGGCCAGAACATTTTTTTTGCAGATCATTTGACCTTTTGTATTTAAACGGTCATCACTTATAATTTGATCCTTTTAGACATTTGTGTGGAGTTTTGTCATAATTAGCATATGAATTCTAAAGTTAAGGCCAAACGTGTTTTGTGTGGTTGTGTTATCACACCTGTGATAACCAATTCTAAACATTCACACTTGAATCTAAGTGGAGTTTGTGTTAAATTTGAAGAAATTCCCAAAAGATGTTCCTGAGATATGTACACCCCATTCTTGTGAACATGATATGTATATAATATGATGTGCATACAACCAGAAAACATAACGCCTTTGGCCAAGGGTTTGGCAGGGCCTGGAAGCATCCTTCCCATAATCTTGTAGTAAAAGCAAGTAAAATAACAATCTGAGCCTGTCCGTGGCATAAACAAGCAGGGATTACATTGCAGCCCATTTCACGCCTGTAGCAATTTTGCTAAATACTGGATAATTTTTAAAAAATGTTGTCCCCTTTCACCAAAACATGGTCAGTAAAAAGAAAGAAATTGGGCCAGTATTTGTCCCGTAATCCAGTTGACAAACAAACAAAGACACCTCACTGAAAACATACCATCATACTCATTGTTGCATCTCTCAAAACATCTCCCTGAAAGACAACACTTTCTCTTGGCAATCTCAAAAAATCAAAAATCATAAGCTCATAAGTAGTGGCATGATTTAAAAATGGCATAACTTTTCTTTCCAAAACTCTACAAAATCAGGTGAACAGCCCATACTGTATGTCTCAGTAAAATCCACATAAACACTGAAGCACTACTGCGCTAATTTTCAGCTTTGGATTAGTGGTAGAAAGAATGATTCAATGTGTGTGACGTGAGTAGGCAGTCTCACCATCTGATCAGCTAGCAGCAGGACTGTCTTGAGGCTGAACTTGCGGGAGCAAAAGTTGAAGAGATCCTCCAAGCTAGGCCCCAGCAACTCCATGACCATCACATTGTAATCACCTTCTGCTCCACACCACTTGATTGTTGGAATGCCCACTGTAAGAAAATGGGAGTATACACATTAACAATGGTAGGAACACAAAAATGTGGTCTAGGAAAAACCCCCCGAAGATGTGTTTTGCTTGCTGAAGGCAGTAATCCCCTAAAACAAGCAAAAAGTCAGGCGGGCTGCAGTTGCATTAGAGATGGGTTTCTGAAACCCAGTATTAAATGGGCCCTGGGGCTAAATTTAGAAAAGACCGTTTTATCAATAAGCTCAAATGTTATCGGTTCTGCTAACAGTATTGAAAAATTAAGGCATTCGACTATGATGGATTTTCACCATTCCCAATCCTGAACAGAGATCTGTGTCTGAGCCTGTCCTGTGCAGGGGCTGGGGCGGGCTCTCACTGCCTGTCTGTCACTCTCACACATACGCCGGCACAGACAGACAGAGACCCTGCTGTGAGTGCCAACGTCGGAGTAGCCAATATTCAAAAGTGTGGTTATACTTCACGAGAATTGATGCAGATAATGCTCATTACCACAAGTGCAACAAGTCTTTTGCATATAAAGGCAGGAAGACAAACTCTTTCAAAACATCTAGCGAAAGTACATCACATACAGACAAAGAAATGCAGTTTTCGACAGACTAGCTCGTAGTTCCTCTCCCGTTTCCCCATCTACCTCAGGTATGTTATGCTAGCTGGAGCCCACACAGAGTTAATTTACTTATACAAACATGGATTCATAGCCGTAAGTAACCATTAGTTGGTTGTGAATGCAGGAGGCACTCACAACATATGTTCTTCTGTTTTATTATTATATCTTCCGGGTCAGAAAGTTTGGCCCTTAACTCCTTCAACATTTTTCAACGTATTCACTCCATTCAAACACCAAATATTCATCTCAATTGGGAATCGACCGCGTCTATTTTTCTCATTCATATCATTCATAATTTCAGAGATATTCAACGTTTTTCAGCCATTTTTTCCCATTCAAGCAGATGACGGAATGTTCAAAAAAATCCCACATTTCACACTTTTTCAAGCATTTTCAAAGCTCATCTAATCATTCACACTTCCGGATAGAAACTCCATTTAAACTCTGAAATATTCCACAATTTGTCTACATTCAAGCTTGTATTCATCTTTCTCACAGCATTCATACTTTTTGCACAGTCGCAGTTCAAACATTGGTAACTTTTCAGCCACTTTCAGATTTTTGCATTGGTGTGTATGGGGTGGAATGTTGACAGCCAGAGTGGAGGAGCCAACTGACAGAGTGGGGAGCAGCTAAAAAAAATTCAGAAAACCTCGTCTTCAACTCGCGCTCGCTTCCACAAATTTCACTCCAGCAGAAAAATGACAACATCAGCTTGTAGGAAAACTCGTGCTGGTCGCTAGAGTGGTTCTCTGGAGGCAATCGGACAAAAACTTTTGGCTCTGTGGGCGTTTAACTGAGGAACACCGACCAACTGCCGCATTAACTCCCATGAAACTTATAGGAAAAATATCTGGAGGCAGGGAAACAGATCCACTTTTCTGAACTGCTCCACAAGACACATTTTTGACCACACACTCACAAAAATTTCACTCAAGTGCTCACAAGACTCTCATAGTTTCGACCATATCATTATTTGAGTGATAGCAGTTACTGTTTTGGAGGGAGAAGCATGTTACCGTGGCAACCAAGATCAATTGGGCCAACACAGAGAGAGACAGATTTATCAATGAGTCAGTTTAATACACAGTGATATACAGACTATATTTCCCAACATTTTAACTATATTTAACTATTATCTTTTCATTCATTCAAGCCAGAATTTCCATCTAAATATTTAAATGTTCCCAATCACTGATACATTGACATTTATTTCACTTTTCAGTCCCATTCAGAGTATTTGATTAATTCTCACTGTATATCTCTTCATACTCCTGTTTGGCTCACAGCTTATATTTTATTTTTAATCCTTCATTCTTACACAACTATTAGGAAGCTTCATTGACTTCAGACGAGACTTCAAATAAATTCAAGCCACCAATTCAGTTTGGCCTTAGCATTTCAACAAACCCTAAATTATTTCACAGTTTTTAGATATTCTGGACATTATTCAAAGTTTTCAAAGCCAGCAATCCGCATTTGGCGTCAGCTCTTCAAAAACCTTAAAATATTCAACATATTTCATATATTTTGGACATTATTCAAAGTTTTCACAGCCAGCAATGCGCAGGGAGCATTCACAACCGCAAGTTCTTCAGAACTTGCCTTCTCTAGTTAGCTGAATGTTATAGCTATACAGTAGGGGTGTGCGATATGACGATATTAGATCGTGAAGGATTAGAATGTGTAGACGATCTGCCAGAGTGCAGAGATCGCAGGATCGTCTAGAGCAAAGTCTATAAATTGCAGTTCTATGCTGATGCACCGACGCACCAAACGTATTACCTGACCGACCAATCATAGCGAATTACGGGCAGTGACGCGCTTTCTTACCGGCCTCCTTGTTTATGTGTGTAGCGGTAGCCGCATACAGAGCCATGGCTGAAAGCCAAACGGAGGAGTTGGTCGCTTTTTAAAAAAAACAAAAAAACAGCGTTTCACCATCTCTCATCTCTGCCAGTTAGCCCCTCCACCTGCCGCCTCTCTCGGGTGCGCACGCACACACACACACACGGGCGCATGGATAGGTCGCGCTTGGCCGCTAATAAACCGTAAATGCGCTAATTTTACAGTGTTCAAATTACCGCGACACCCCCCCCCCATTATAAATCCTGTTATAATGACTGTGTTGAATAAAACAAACAGTAATGTCTTCATTGATATTTTACTTTCATGTTTCTTTTATGTTGCAAGAGTGCACTTTATCAGAGTGTTGTTGTTTACCTTTTAGTATGTTTACGTTGTTTGCACATGTTGGCAAAACTGCAACTATTTAATTAAAATCTGTTCAGAAAGGTTCTTTGGCCTAAATTGTCTGTTTTTCTTTTTTTGATTTAAGATCATGATAAAATCGAAATCGTGATTTTATTTTTAAAATATCGTGATATGATATTTTTGCCATATCGCCCACCCCTACTATACAGTCATGAATTCTTTCTGACATGATGCAGCGCAAAGCATCATCCAAACTTGGGGCTGCCCCCAAATAGTCGACCAAGCACTGGTCGACCAAAAAATCATTAGCCGACCAAAATTTCATTGGTCGATTGGTCGCAGGAAAAAAAAACAAAAAAAACATTTGGAGCTGTGTCTTGTCAAAATTAAGTCAAAATCTATGTGACTGGCGGCTGGCCTGTGTATAAAAGGCTGGAGGGCTTTTAATTGAAGGGACAGATACAGGAAGTCGTGACACTCACTCACTGTAGGTGTCTTTTTTTTAACACAGCAGGTCCCTTCGACATCGCGGTTAGACAGTTAACAATTAATAGCCAACCATGTCGGGAAAGACGTCTAAAATATGGGATCATTTTGAAAAGAAGGAGGATGACCCCAAGAAGGTGACATGCAAACTTTGCAAGAAAAACTTCACCTATCACTCCTCCACGACGAACATGATGTACCACCTTAAACATGTAAGTAGCCTAGCTACCTGCCCATGGCGGCCCGAACGTATGAAAGCAGAGATAAATACATTTTATTATTGTTATATGCGCTAGTATTAGACTATTTGTGTGTACTGGGGAAACTAAATTATCCAGCTCACTGTGTTTTACTTATTGTGTAAATCTCTCTACAGGCGCATCCACTTTACTGCGGAGATGACACAGCGCCCTCCACCTCCATGGCATCCTCCACTTCATCAATGACGCAGCAAAAGCCCGTTATGAAACCCCTCTTTCCGATAAAAGGAAAAGAGATATCACGGGCACAATAGCATGTTACATCAAGTTCATAAGCTGTGTGATGTGTTTAAATAAATATTCAGAATGTTCTGACAGTCAGTCTCCTTCCTGATTTTTTCTGACACATTCAGAATTAGAATCTGAAATAATTTGCCGGTGTCATTGTGGCTGTGCGCACTTGTAAAATGAATGGTTTTAGGGCTCATAATTTTATGTTATTCAGTCGCTGAGGCTAGTATACTTGGGGAAATATATATATATATATATGTATATATATATATGTATATATATATATATATATGTACACATATATTTTTTAAATTTCTTTTTTAAAATATATATATACATATATATACATATATATATATATATATACATATACATATATATATATATATATATATACATATACATATATATATATATATATATATATATATATATATATATATATATATGTCGATTAGTCGACTAATCGCTCTAAATGACTACCACTGGTTGACCAAGAAAATCTTTGGTCGGGGCAGCCCTAATCCAAACTGTCCTTCAGACACACTCAGACTACTAAGTATGATTACATCCAATTAGGCTACTTATTCAGCTATTTTCTGAATGACGGCTTGGATGATGCTTTAAGTTTTTCAGACAGACTACATGAATGCATAGCTAAATATTCAGCTGACTAATATTAATGGTTATTAACCAATGTATGTATGTATGTATAGAGAAACTTAACCTTTGTAAAATGGCAACAACAGATTCTTAATCTTTACATAATAAATTTAATAAAATACAATACATTTAGATGTTTCTTTTTTGTAAAAAGTGTCAGTTTGTCGTAGCATCGCTGTAAAAGCCTGTCTGTATTTCTTGTTTAAAGTGCATCCTGTCTGATTCTGTGTCTTAAGTGCTTCTTACTTCCCAGCAGCTGTTTAAATACACTGTTTCAACTGATTTCCCCATTTACACCAAATTTATTAAAGAATATAACCTGTAAACATGTCAAATTTTACACATCCAGTAAACAGTAACTAATTTAGGCTACTTCTCTGGAGAAGTGGAGACAATCACCAGACTCCCTATGAAAATACTGAATTTTGAGACTTTTTGAATCAGGAAAAACTGTATAAAATTTGTAAAATTCTGTTAACAACACATTTTTAACTATTTGGACCTTCTTTCATTGTTCATTCTGTTCTTAAGTTGTTACATTTTTTAGTAGTAGTAAGTACTGGATCGATAAGCAATATCGGTAAGAGTAGTAGTATCGTAAAAATCTTAATGTTACCCTAAGTAGCATTCAAAGCAAAGACATCAAGCACTTTATGTATGTGGTTTGTTACTTCAGTAAGAGCTCATTCTTTGCAGTCTTAACTATTACTATAGCCTTTTAAAATAGCATTATAGAAATTGCCAAAGCATTCTGGAAGCAGCATGGAAGAAGAAATGGCTAATGTGGAACAGCAAGCAGGTGATGACATTACCAGATTACTCAAGGAAAATGCAGAGGAAGGGAGCATCATATACGACTACAAAAGAGCACTTCATGAGCACAAGATTAAATTTGGCATGTGTGGAAATAAGTCCTGTGTGTGACAATCCAGAACAAGCAATGGACATCCCTTCAGGGATGCTGAAGTAACTGAACTCCACTGTACTGGATGGTGTACTTTTCTAATCAAAGACTATTTTGTCTATATGATGGTATATGATGTGGGGGGACTGAGATGCTATTTTTTATTTCCTTTTGATGTAAAGGTTATGTTTATTTACAATTCCACCACACCTTGCCTAAAGTTTTTAGTTGAGAGTTATTACTTGAATGTATGTAGAACGTAGAATTTTCAAAAGATTCTGAATGTATAATGATGGTGGCTCCTTAACTGAAATGAGCAGACACATAAGTGAACAAAGCAGAGAGTGTTTGGGCTCTACCTGTTGTGTAACTCATATATAATATCTATAACTCAGGTTTAGTGTTCTGTTAAACTCTGACAGTTTTTGGTTGTTAGTTTGGTTATGGCAGACTGCTTTGAAGTCTGGTGTTCACTGAAGTAATCCTGGTATTTGCTTTAACTTTCATTAGGTTGTTGTTAGTGCATCATGGATCTTAGATCTTGGAAGAATGGCATACAATCATTCTACGGTCCAATGTCAATGTTATTTTCAACGAATAGCAATAGGAGGACATTGTGCTACTCTACCTGGGATGTTAATGGGTTGGGTTGTGCAATTAAAAGGAAAGAAAAGAAGATTTTGATGCAATTGAAAAAAATATCAACATATAGTATTCTTGCAAGAAACACACATCTCTCCTATGAATCAGCTTAATTATTAAGGGATTGGGTGGGACATGTATCCTGTAGCTGGCTTGTCAAAGAGTCGGGAGTCGCCATTATAATTAACAAATGTCTGCAATTTAAAGCCAGGAAAGAGGTTAAGGATGAGAAGGACAGAATCATTAGACCCTGATATATATACGCGTCCAATACGGATTACCCAAATTATATTGTACAATATCCCATAATTCTAGGTAGAGCTGGGCGATAAAACAATAAAGATAATTATTGCAAAATAACTTCTCCTCGATAGAAATGTAAGACATGGTCGATATCATCAATAGAACTCATTCCATCCATGTTTTTGATAGACAACACGAACAGCCAATGATAATGAGAATAGTGCTGTGCCGAACCAATCATGTGGCTGGAATAGAGCAACAGCCGCGTCAGGTTAGATTGATGCACACAGCACAGAGAGTAGGAGAAGCAGCTGGCAGCACCACTTGTGTTATAATGTTTGGGCTACTGCAGTTGTGCACATCAGTATGTCAGGAGAGGGAGCGAGATAAAAGAAAGAATGACGACAGCAAATGTTAACTTGAGTGACAGTGTTACCGAAGAACAGGACCCAACGGACAACATCCCAAAGCTTAAAAGACAAGGACCTTGTTGAAAAGATGGGTCCGAGGAATACGGTAGTGTGGACTTATTCTAGCTATTTAAAGTCCGACAAGAAGCAGAGTAGCGTGCACTTCAAACTGTGTCGAAATGGGTTAGGGTTAGGGGGTTAGTCCAAATGCTGGTGGTCCCCCTAAAACAAGCAGTGTGACACCTGTGCAAGAACAACAGACCATGTTGTCTTCTTTCTCCCGCGCCATGCCATACGACAAAAAATTGAAGAGACACAGTGATATCACATCCGACTTTAATTGCAAAATCAGAATTAAGATTTAAGTTTATTATATATACAGTCCTGCTCACCATTATTGGCACCCATGAAGTTTAAGTACATAATGTGGAATATTTTCTGAAAAAAATGAATCAAGTGAAACATTTTTTTTCTATAGACAACTCGTGTTTGATACAAAAGAGCAAATGATAAACAACAATATAAAACAATTAACAATGGGAGGAAAAAATAGAAAAACTTAAAGCTTGCTGTGTCACTGGTATTGGCACCCTTTGCTGTAAATCAGTATGGAAACACATTGTGACTCACCTGTGGTAAATCACAAATGAGAATCATCTGTGATAAATTGTCTGTGCCCATGTGACATGAATTAGCCAATGAATGATGACTTCCCTGTTTTAAAAAGCCATCTGTTATCCCCTGTTCCTTTGTCACAATGGTGAAGACAAAGGAGCTGTCTGAGGACATCAGAAGTGCGATAATTGGCAAACACAAGACCTCCAAAGGGTATAAGGCCATCTCCAAAGACCTTGGTGTCCCTGTTTCAACAGTGCGTAATGTTATTAAGAAGTTTGCCAAGCATGGAACTGTCAAGAACCTCCCTGGGCGTGGGGGGAAGAGAAAAATTGATGAGAGAAGTCTTCGAAAGTTGGTGCGAATGGTGGAAAAAACACCACGTCAAACATCCAAAGACCTGAAGGCCAACCTGGAACAGTCTGGAGTCATGGTTTCAACAAGTACCATACGCCGCACACTAAACCAAACAGGGCTTCATGGGCGAAGGCCAAGGAAGACATCACTGCTGAGGAAAAGACATAAAAAGGAACAACTAATCTTTGCCAAAGAGTACCTGGACAAACCACAATCCTTCTGGGAAAATGTTCTGTGGACAGATGAAACAAAAATAGAGCTTTTTGGCAATGCACACCAACAGTTTTTTTATAGACGACGCAATGAAGCCTACAAGGAAAAGAACACCCTACCAACAGTTAAGCATGGTGGAGGATCCATAATGCTGTGGGGCTGCTTTGCTGCATCTGGTACTGGAGGCCTTGACCGTATCACAGGAATCATGAAATCAAAGAATTATCAAGAGATTTTAGAGCGAAATGTCCTACCCAGTGTAAGAAAACTTGGTTTGAGTCGAAGATCATGGGTCCTCCAGCAAGACAAAGACCCAAAGCACACATCCAAAAGCACGCAGGAATGGTTGAAAAGGAAAAAATGGACTGTTTTAAAAATGGCCAGCCATGAGTCCTGATCTCAATCCGATCGAAAATCTTTGGTATGAGCTGAAATCTGCCATTGGGGAAAAGAAACCTGCAAACGTTCAAGAGCTTGAACAATTTGCAAAGACAGAGTGGGAGAAAATACCAGCTGAGAAGTGCAAGAAGCTTATAGAAGCGTATAAGAAACATTTGGAGGCTGTCATCACTGCCAAAGGGTGTGCAACCAGATATTAAAGAGGGGTGCCATTATTGCTGCACATGCTGTTTTTTCTGTTTCTTCTTTGAAATTACAATATGTAAGTTGAAAAAACAATTTTCTTTGTTAAATTACTTTGGACCTCCAATTAAAAGATCCTGATGATATAAATTTGGTACATTTCCATTTATTTCTGACGATACTGTAGAGGTTATGCAAAAAATGAAGGGGTGCCAATAATGGTGAGCAGGACTGTACCCATTTTATTTATTTTACAGTTGTGTAATGTTCTACAGTACATTTGTCATGTTCAACTTTTGAGAGAAAATAAATAATATTAAATTAACCTTATGATATCTTCATATCTCACTAAGGAGTAAAAAGTAGGGATGTCCCGAGCCAATCTGCAGGATCAGGGCTGATATGGGCATTGTTTCACTGATCGGGATCGGCAATTTTGAACGTAGACCCAAGCCTGATCATTTTTACGTCAGCTGTCGTAAACGGAGCACAATTTGTGGCAGAACGCAGACGTGCGCGTAACGTGACTCTGGCAAACCTGTGGATAAAATGCAATGGTCTGCAATTCAACCATTTCGCGAGGGGGTAACAAAAGAGCTGCATTTAACACTACAATTTTGATACAGCACATAAAAAACAAACACTCAAAGTCATACAACGAGTTCACTCAAGCAATACAGGCAAAGGCACCGAAGCAACAAACACTCGCGGATACTTTCAAAAGGAAAAAGAAATATCCTCGAGACAGTGACATGGCCAAAAATATTACTGAGAAGGTAATTGTATTCATCGCTCTGGATAACCAGCCCATCTCCGGGGTAGAGGATCAGGGTTTTAGCCATCTTCTGGAGTTTTTGAATCCCTAGATGGCCCTACCATCTTGGCGTTACATTTCGGATACCGCCTTACCGGAGAAGTGCAGCAAAGTTCGTGACCATGTACGAGGTGATTTAACAGATGTGACTGCTATTAGCTTTACAACAACATTTGGAGTTCTGATGTTTGCCCCGTCATTGCTTAGCCTCACTGCACACTGGATTGATTCTACTTTCGAGCTACAACGTGCGGTACTACATGCTCACAAGTTTCGTGGGTCTCATACAGCAGAGCATGTAAAACAGGCAATCAAGGAGATCCTGAACGCATGGGAAATAGACAAGGAACAGGTCCATGTCATTTTACATGACAACACAAGGAACATGAAAAAGGCAATGGATGATATGGAGGTACCAAGCGTGGGCTGCGTCACGCACACACTTCAGCTGGCTGTACACAAGGGTCTGCTGTCACAGCGCAGCATCACAGACTCACTCGCCAACGCAAGGAAGATGCTAGGCCATTTCAAGCACTCACCACAGGCCTACTCACGCCTGGAAGATATCCAGAATGAAATGAAATTGCCTGTCAAGCGCCTACAGCAAGATGTGCAAGTTAGATGGAATGGCACTCTCTACATCATCCAGAGCCTACTGGAGCAAAAGCAGCCCCTGAGTGTCTATGCTGCTGACCACAACCTCCCAGCTACACTGACAGCGAACCAATGGGCACTAATGGAGAAGATGGTGGAGGTTTTAGCTCCCTTTGAAGAATTGACAAGGGTTTTGAGTGCAGAAACTGCAACTACAGCTGATGTGATCCCTGCCATAACAGTCCTGAAACGTGTCCTTTCTCGAGAGCAGACCACTGACCAGGGAATCAAGATGATGAAAAGCACTCTCCTAGAGGCAGTGGATAGACGCTTCAGCCAGGTTGAGACTGACAGTGTCTTTGACGAGATCTTGGAGGAGAGTGAGACGGAGACAGTGTCTGTGAGCACCTCATCAGCAGTTGTTCAGGGACAGACTTACCTAACGAAGCAAACCATCCCAAGGTCAGACAATCCACTACTAACCCTCATGTGCAGCTCCAATAGCACTTTAAGAAATTGCCTTCTGTGATAACAAGAGTGTCTTAAAATTTTATTTTGATATTCAGGTTTTACTGTAATGCTGCTACAGAAACTGTTTTTTTCATGTTCAGGTTAAGCTGCCTTTTCACGTTTAAAGGGACTTGGGGCAGGATCAAGAAATAAGACTGAATAGTGACTCGCCGGCCGTTGCGGCCGTTAGGGTAACTGCAGCCATCAGCCAAGCCGGCGTGGGAGCGCGCATGAGCTCTTCACAACAGTGCAGCTGATGCTGTCTCATCCCTATTCGTCAGACGCTTGACGCTTGGTCAAGTGCCTTAATGTGAGATGCCAGACTTGTTTTGTATTTTCCAAGTCAATGTTATGACTGTAACTGAAAGTTGTTCAATAAAGTTTTTATTTAAAAAAAAAAAAAAAAAAAAAGCTTGGTCAAGTGCCCCTCGCATCGATACCTGATGCAGGAGGCTTCCCCTTTGCGTTGGTCTTATCCGCTACACATGAAGCAGCCGGGAAGCTGCTCGCTGTGTGTAGCGACACACAAGTGCAGCGATTTACAGTTACGGTTGATGCAGTCTGAAGGCACTGGCGAAAGCAAAGACGGCATATCGGGGGACAGAGAGATCATCTCTGATACGGGATTGCTGTGTGTTAGCGGCTAATGTTGCTACACAGACACAAACAAACCGTTAGCCTGTGGCTACATCCAGCTGCTAACGTCACCTCCTGGATAACAGGTTGGGCTTTTGGTCCCATATATAAAGGGACATATTTCTAACTATTCGGTTTCAGACTAAAGGACCGTGGAAAATGTGCAGTCTGTAACTATTCAGTGTTACACAGCGGTGGACTAAGTTACATGTTTGCAGCTAACGCTACTTTGCACGTTAGGTCACTCGAGTCCTCGGTGATCTCATATGATTTTCAAATCAAGCTCTAAACATGACCTGTAATGTTTTCTTACCTGGTTACTAGGAAATGAGCCATGTCAGCATCTGTTTTCAGTCCCAATTCAAGTTGAAGCTGCCTCCATGAGTCCAACACGTATCCGATGTGTATTCAGGTGCCAGCCCGCTTTGCTCGTAATTTTGTTTTGACTCACAACATGCCGCTGATAAAACCTTTGTTTTCTTCTTAGTGTGACTTTTTAGTGGACTTTGTGTGGTGGTGGGTCGTTTGCTGGCTGTAACAGAATCCATTACTACCCAAACACTAGTTTGGGTCCGCCGCGTTTGTTTACTTCCCGTATCCAAGTCGAAAGCCGGTCGAGGACGCGCATTCAGTGTCATCCGACGTCACGTCCGCAGGACTGCGCGGGAAATTCGAGCCCGAATGGCAGTACATTATGCAGCACACAGCCTGTTCAAGGCAATGGAGAGATACGTGGGTGGACTCATTCTTTTTGGTTTTGAACGCTTCATCACCCATTAGCATTAAAAATCTTAAAATGCATGTTTATAATTTCACAGATCCTGCCCCAAGTTCCTTTAAGTGGTAGTTATTTATTGAATTTGTTTTATTGAATTAATTTTTTTGTTGAATATTCAAGTTAAGCTGTTTACACCACTTTTAAGTGGAACTGAGATTTCTGTTCCAAATATATTTGTATTACTAGAATGCTTCACCAAGGGGAATTTTGATTTTGATTTTTGTGACTGTGAATGTCAAAGTTACAATAAGCTATTACACCACTTTGAAGTGGAATTGTAATGTTCT